>NW_018128206.1:111702-124386 GCF_001952655.1 Monopterus albus | reverse complement strand
CCCGGCTCCTTCATCTGTTTTCTGTTTCGCTGGCGCTGTCTTGACTGAACAGCAGCAGCCACGACGGGCCATGTGGCAAAACTCCAGCACTCTCACCTTCTCTAATCCCCCTAGCACAGCCGCCCCGGAGGTGCCGCGGACATGCACCTGTCTGCGGGGATTCATTCAGTCTCGACCACATGCAACACGACTCGAGTGTGTTCATAAAGTGCACGGGCCAGGTGGTGTCTAGGTCAGGAAGAATTCCTCATTAGGAGCGGACAAATAACGTAAATCAAATGTAGTTCTCTGAATGAGGTTTGCAAATACTGATTTTCTTCGATTGCCTTTTCAATTCTTGTTCATTTATTTTATAAAACATGCAAAAACTAGTGAAATGTGAACGATACAAGCTGCTTGTTTTGCTCAACAAACACTAAAATCTGAAAGGAAACCATGTTTTTAAGCTGGAATGAGAGATCTGTGGCATTTGTTCTTGATGAATGACTTAAAGGTTAAGCTGCATATTTTTAGAGCAGGGTCCACACCACATTAGTATTAAGAACTAATATATACACATCCCTGCCAATGGATTCACATTATTCAACCAGCAATAAAACTGTGTGCAAGGAAGTGTGGAAATGTGCACACAAAGGGTGTGAAGAAGAGGCCGGCTAGTTCATGTGTTAGTGAAAGGGGAACCCCACATTTCTCAGGCAGTTCTACTGCAAAGGTTTTGTGGCTTCAGAGGGAAGCCAGACATCACCTTAAATGATGAGTCCGCATCAGTTAAGTCATTGTGGGTAATATACGCAACAAGGTTTTGACAAGGAAGAAGAGCATGTGAAGTAGGAGACTCTGGTGCTGTGTTAAAAAGCACAGGTGCACAGCACTAATCAGGTGGATTCTCTTAAACAGGTTACCAGAACTGAGGTGGCTCCATTTCTAACCCATACAATAAGATTTCAATAGAACTAATTAACTCAACATGAACAGTCTCGGTCAGGTACAACCTCAGAGAACAGAGCCACTCGGAGCAGTAGAACTCAGACAACTCGGTTTCATAGAAAACCTTTTACAGCTGGATCTGCGAAGGTGTTAATCCCCCATCCGGGGCAGCCATAGATCCTCTGGACACATTCCACACTGATCCACCATTTAATGTTTGCTCAGGTTTATCCTGGTCTTCAAAAGATTCTGGGATTCTTGCTCAAGTACGGAATAATAGATTTAAAGACTTGGATGAAGATTAAATAAAAACTACACAGTTAAGAAAACCAACAACAACTACAAATTCAGCTCCATCATGTTCAAGCTACTGAAAAGAAGCAACACTAGCAGCATACAAATATAAAATCAAAATTTGTGACCCACAGCTTGAGGCCATTTTTTTTAAAGGAAACTTCTGGCTCAACTGTCATTTCTTTCCTAAACAGACCCTCTGTTGTTTTCAATGACATGCTTAGTGCGCCACATTCACTTAATGAAGCATGCCGACTTCCCTGCTCCCTGGTGCGCCTGGGAAGACTGGAGCGTGCGGAGAAAGAGAGGCAGCTATAAAAGGACACTAAAACAGTCTGCAGCACAGGAGAGTCAGGCAGGCAGTGCCCCGCTCGGCTTGTTTACCACAAGGTCCTGCTAATGTGGAACCTTAAGTGTGGCTGATTTGCTTTGCATGCAAGAGGGTGTGTGAAAACCAGCGTGGTACACACTCCAAATTATGAACTGGACCTTGCAGCGTCTCACCAAACGGTAACCAAAGCTCGTCTGCCTGTGACTCATGTGGCGTGTTCACCAACGTATAATTGAGTAACAGCCTTCAAGAGCATGTTTACTTTAGCAATCTGTGTGCTGCTACAGTCTCCAACACACACACCGATGTTTGGAGAAGTATAACTAATCCATCTGTGCTTCTAGAGTACATTTTCAGAAACTCGCTCACTGCAACAGCAGCTATGTCAACCTTAAAAATAAAAAATAAAAAACACCATAAATCCAGGGTTAGCTTTTCGACTGTCACAGACCATCTTGTCCTGAAGACAGAGAGGACAGTTCCAGTAAGCAGACAGGAGCAGGAACAGCAGCCTGCATGAGAGGCTGCGATGGAAACCTCTCTGTACACGCTGCAAATCAGAGCAAAGTGTTTTTCCACACACTTTTAAGAAAGACAGGCCGAGATGGACCCAGACACCAGTGCAGTCTGGTCTCCTGTGAACGGCTTCAAATTTACGTTCTGTGAACAAAAACTGACAAATGTGTTTAATTCACTGCAAAAGGAGCAAAGAAAGAACAGTGCAGCTGCTGAATGATACTGATATCATTAAAGACAGGAGGTCAAAGACGGTCATGAGGCTTTATATGAAAAATATTAGACGCAGCCTGGTTTTTGGTACAAAAACAGGACAGGCTCTGATAAAAGCACAAATAGACTTCTCCAGGATGGTTTCCCTATAGCCCAGACCTCCCTTGTTCCCCACACCTGCTGTGGCTGATCATCTTATTTATCCCAGCACCAGTAGGAAATGTCAGTATGGGGAGCAGGCAAGTCGGAGATGCAGACATCATAGGCTAACACAGCGTACACAGCATGCACATATGAAAAGCAACATGTTTTCCTCCGTGGCTGATCATCTTATTTATCCCAGCACCAGTAGGAAATGTCAGTATGGGGAGCAGGCAAGTCGGAGATGCAGACATCATAGGCTAACACAGCGTACACAGCACGTACATATGCAAAGCAACACATCTTCCTGTTTCATTTCCAGCCCTGGGGTTTGAGAGTTCGACAGTGGCTGCTTTCTTGGTGAAAACCAGGAGCCATGCAAACGGTCTGTCTAACCTGACCACACAGCAACCAAACAAGCTACAAGACCCAACTGACATATTTGATATTTTAAGGCATAAATACTGGACAAGCCTGACCTGCTTCACCTCTGCTGTACGTTTAGAGTTTCACAGGCTTGTGAAGGATGTGCCGAGAGCTGGTAAAGCACCATGTCATCAGAAAGTCAGCACTAGCCATTAAAAGTGACACTGATGCACTGCTGTGCTCACCGGAGAGAAAACACGCTAACAAGGGAAATTATTCAAAATGAAATCCTTGCAGGACTTGGACATCTTGTCACAGCAGACAGAACAGTGCTCCATTTACTATCATCAAAGCAGGCTACACAGAAAGGCCCAGTAAACTCTGAGGGGCTGCATTTTCATGAACCATTTAATGTGGCCTCCACAGACATTTATATAATTTATCATTTTGAAGCACCACAGAAAACCCTTTTGCAGCAAGCTTGTTAAAAACCCTGTTTGTGTCCACAAAAAAAACCCCAAATAATTTTTTTCTGCGACGCGTCTGAGGAGGGATTCAATGGCCTGAACCTTGTCATGGGGGAGCCGTATCAGCAGCACACACACAGGCTGCTCCGCTTAAACCACAACGAGGGGTTTTCTGCCCACCAGTTCGTTTCTGCGTTTGTCATTGCTGCTTATTTTGGTCAGCTTTTTTGTCTCACCCAGTCGATAAAGCCAGTCAATAGCTGCTGAGCCCGAACAGCTTGCTCCCCCCTGCTACTCACTGAAAACGGAGGGAGCCTTTGAGCAGAATAAAGAGGCGAGTGGGCAGAGCAGAGAAGGGGCCACGCCGGTAGAGGCAGGAATAAATGTCTCTGGTGAAAAAGAAAGATTGCTTGTAAAAAAAACCAAAACAGTTTTGCTTCTTGTGTTGGCTGACGGTAGCAAAGAGAAGTGAAAGGAGTTCTGAGCAGATATCACCTGTGAATTACAGAATATTTTGTGCCAAAACTATCCTGGCAGCACAAGTGCACAGGGCAGGCAACATGAGTGAACAATTATTAGGCTGCACCAGGCTTGACTGGTTTGTGTGAACATCTTCAGCAAAAGGCAGATATGAAGAGGTAGCAAGCAGCGCCTTGACAGTGGTGGTGACTGGTGCAGAACCTGTTTTATGAGCAACTTGCCTCGTGTTGAGACGCTTTACCCTTCAGTTTTGGCCTCTGTAATGTGGATGTAAAAAGCTCTCAGCAGACGGACGCACAGACACCAACACTTTTCCCCGTATCACTTTCTTTTCTGCTAAATTAGTGGGTTGAGTAACAGTAACTGTATCAACCTTTATTTGTTCATGTTCTTAAAAAAAATCTCAACATGTTGGGAAATACATGTCTTGGCTTTCTTGCCAGAGTTGGATGAAAAGACTGACACCACTTTCATAGTTTCACACTAAAATTGTGAAGCTATGAAAGCAGCTGTTTACCTTAGCTTAGCATAAAGACCGGGATCAGTTAGCTTGGCTCGTGTTAAAATGACAAATTGCTATTTTACAAGGAGTTGTGTGTTGGACAGTTTCTTGGTCAAACTAGTACATTTCCCAAAAGTGTCAGAGTTGCTTTAAGGTCAGATACGTACATAGTTTTTTTTATGCCCAAGGCAACAGAAGTAAAACATTTTCTCACATCTGTCAGACTGAAATTTGTTGCAAGTTAAAAACAAATGTTCCATCTTTATAATTGACTTGTCGAACATCAGATATGGTGTTGTGATGTTAATCTTGGTGTGAACGAGGAAAGTAATTTCTCCACTTCCTCTCATGTTGACTTTGGCCAGTACATGCTAATCTGAGCAAAGGCCGGTGGGGAGAGCCATCTACCTGGAGCAGAGGGTCAGAAAACTATGGTTTCTCTTGCACATCTCAGCTTCTCACCCTGTGCACCTCTGTCAGGGTAGGGTGACTTCTTCTTACAAACCAGTACGTAACCACAAACAAACTCCATATGAGTCACTTTACATGACGACTTAATGTACAGCATTTATGCAGGCTACGGCAAAACACTTATCCAGCAAACTGCTACCGCTGGACTGAACATCTAAAGGGATAGGATGAGCATCGGCTGAGTTGACTCTGCGATGCTCTTTCCCCATGTTGGGTTTAAATTTTCATTCAACTCAGCAGCATGTTCTTATGCTGCATCTAGTCCTGGCAACATGTAGATTTGTGGCTATTACATGCAAAACGAAGAGTGCCCCAACTCCTGTGGGATGGCTGCATTTCTTTGGTTCAAATCTTGAGTTGCACCGAGTTACGTCATGTTATTCCCCGTTGCTCAGATGAAACCTACACCCTTGTATTACTGCGACCTGACATTTGCAGCAACACAGACACTGTGCCAGCTCCTGCCAACTGACATCCATCTCACAAAGCGACTCCACATCCATAGGTGGGACAGCCAATAACCATTAGAAAACAAACTACATGATCACGTCAGTATTACACTGGGGATCTGACTGCAAACCCACATGTGTGCAAGACTTTCCCTCTCACTTACGGTTTCATGAGAAGAAAACATGCTGCAGCTGAGGACAGATCGTTTGAGTCAGTGTTTACAAAATGTGCTCTATTCTTTAGACTGATATTACACATTCCTTTGGAAGCATGGGAGGGATCAACGAAGCTGGTCACCATCTTACCCTGGGCTCCACAACTGCTGGCATGTTGCGTTATATTTAATCAGCTGAAATGAACATTATGTAAAGCCATGTCTGTTCCATTGTTGTTTCCTGTGGCTACTAAAAAGCCTCTACTGTTAAACAGTGGCAGCAGGAGGAGGGAGAATGCTGGGAAGCTCAACGTCACAGTAATGAATCCAGACTCATTATCAAGGAATGATCACCTGTCATTTCTGACCACATACTCCTCTGGGTTAAGTCACAGTCACTCGGGGGCTGCTGCCTTTGCAGAAAGAGTGAACTTTCCCAACCAACCATCACTACTGCAGGTTTTCAGGGAGTTGTGTTGCCTTGCTTTACTGTAACTCCAACTATGAACACAAGCATTGCCATTCATCACACTGTACATAGAGCAGTGGCAACACTTGGGGACCTTTGAGACAATAAATGTTTACTGGGTGCTAAAGATTTAAGACTAGGCATGGCCCCCATTAAGCAATCAATTTACTAAGACTATTTACTGCAGGGCTGTGCCCAGTTTCTTTGCTATCAGGTGCCACAGAGGGCAATACAGTTTAAACTCCCTGCAAATCTAATGGATAGCTAGAATACAAGTTGACCTACAATGAAGTGGGCAAAACCAATGTACTTTGACACTATGATACTGTTATAGTCACGTAAATGCAGAGTTTCTAGTCTGTTGAACTCTACGTGAAGCATCCTGCAGCTGCCACAGCAGGTAGGAAATGAACGGCACTTCCTCGCACCAGAGGTCTCATTGAGAAGTTAACTTTGAATGACTTTAACAAGTTCAGTATGAAAAATGTCACCAGAAGTGGAACCCCTTGAGACGGCAGCATGATTCACAGGAGGTGCCTCATTATTCTGGATGTGGACAAAGCCTTCAGGGCGTCATGCAGATTGGCAGAGAATGCAAAGGTTAGAACAGGTACAGGGACTGATCCGTGTCAGAGCATTACAGCATCTCTCTCCCTAAAATGTGTAATAAGCTGTGCTAAAATCTTAAAGACAAACCTCAAAAACAATGTTCTGAACTGTTTTTTTAAATGCATGTGGGGACCAGAAAAAGCCCACGCTACAGATAAAGCCAACAGAAAAACAAGTGCTTTGTATATTATCACAGCATGGGGTTGTGGGTCATTTAGAACTATATTAACGAAGGCATTCCTAATGGCACATTGCCAGACTTTCCCGTTACATTCAACATAAACCAACGTTCTGTCATGTTTGTGAGGAAAATGAATAAAATATGAGAAACTCTGATTTACAGTATCATAACATTTCTGCCCAGTAGGGCTGATTCATTGTAACCTAACACACACACACACACACACACACACACACACTAGTGCATGAATGCACACAAACAACCCATCAACCTCAGAGCGAGCATCAGGAGTCCAGACGAACGGCATCATCAACCGAGATCATCTGGGTTTTTTTTCCCCCTACAGTGTGCACAAACACCACCACCCCGAACTTCAACTCAGTAGAAGTATTTCAGTTCTTTATGATTTTTATTTATTTATTGTCTACATATTAGCTGTGTGTGCTAATGTTTGTGGCTTATGTTACAACAGACAACTTTTTGCTTTTAAAAGACAAAAACAACCCTCTGAAGTCTTGAAAACAACCAATTTCATGAAGAAATCTAAAGCTTGACAGGCCTGCTGGGCATGTTAATGTTGCTAAGCTATGACTGTATACTGTTGTTTGGCGGAAGGGTGCTCAAATGGTTACCATCTCCTACTTCCAGTTTCACCTTACGTCTGTGTTCCTACCCTTACAAACCCCTAATCCAAGTGTCTCTTATCAGTGTTTGCGCCCTTCATAAAAAGCTCTCCCAATCCAGATTTGCTACACAAAAGCACAATGATGACGTATGCAGACAAACCGTTCTTAGAGTATTTATGCAAACCTATTTTCAGGCTGCCACACAACATCAGCGGCATTTATCAAGCTGTCAAAAATAACAAGCCAGCCGTCTAGCCTGCTCAGACCATATCGAGTGGCCACCCAATTAAATTAAAGTGTGTAGGACTGTCCGTCTCACTCACGTTTCCAGGTCTTAACTGTGGCTTGCACAGCTGTTTCTACAATCTGCCTCATCAGATACAAGGGGAAGGGCCCCTGAAAGCAAGACGGACCCCGACCTGAAGTCTCAGGACATCATTCCATCTTTCCTGACGCAGTAGATGCATGCACAGTCACAGGTATGTTAAATTTGGCACTGTAGTGAGATTGTTTGAGCCGAATCATTTCACTGCACACATTCTAGATTAATCACATGCTAAAGAGGATGAGGCAGCCAGTTTTAATTTGAAAACTGCATTCCACCATTTTTAACATCAGTCTGTTGAGCAAACTGAAAATTAATTTGGTCCATTTGTTTCCCTCTCTTCATTTAAAAAGTAAAAGTATCTAAACCACAATGACGTTAGGAACCTTTCCACTGGTCAATTTACAAAAGGGACAACGAGGTGTCACACATGCACAACATGTGTGAGAGGGATCGTCCGCTGTGCATACTCTATGGTGTTCCAGCGTGTTTGTGAGTGCACATGGGCCCAAATGTTTGCTCTGTGCATTTACTGCCCTCTCTAGAGCACGACTCATATTTCATGCCACATTTAGCACAGCTTTGAGAAGGAAGAGGCGGATGGCAAAGTGCAAGTCCCCTGCTGAGAGCGGCCTACAAGAGATCAAGCAAGACATTCTTATGTCTCACGCTGAACATGAAGGGGACAAGTCACTCGCAAACATAACGGGCATCGAGTAGCTTGTGGCCCTGTGGACAGGAAACGCCAACTCTTGATATAATTTGGTTTCCATCTGGCCAGCTGTTGGGCCGAGCCTGCTTGCTTCCATCACTTTTCGCACTTCCAACGCCAGTATCACAAGTATACACACAGAAAACGTACATTCTTTGAAGTTGCTAATACACAAATGTGCCAAAGAACCATTATGTGGTGCCAAAGTGGGGGGTGTCACGCCATATTGTCATAACTCTTCAGGGTAGTACAAAGAGCAACACCATTTTCCAGTCCTACCCTTAAAACAAAGCATCCCATAAATGTTTTGTTGGGCCACCACTGCCCCACTGATCTGTTGCCATCAAACATGCACTGTTTTCAAAATTAAAGACATCTTCCATAAACGGTGGCATCACCAGATTAACAATAGTTTGCATGCGAGATGCAAGTTGATGAAATTATAGCTTCCTGCTGTGGCAGATCCCAGTTTGTTTTTGCACACCAGGCCTTTTCATTTGTAGTGCCTGTTCTTATTAGGCTGATGCAGGACAGAGCAGCAGCAGCATCTGCGCCCTTCATCCTCCACTCCTGCTAAGGCTGAGAGGCCTGGGGCACAGCCACAGGCGGGAAGGCTGCAGGAGACCATGCAGGGATCACCTCCGTTTCCTGTGCTTGTCTGGAACCCAGAAGCACTGGCATCACCACCGTGCTTTACTGGTGAGGGCAAAGTGGAGAGATGCTGGAAAAGTCTTTCATAAAGACACATTGGAGCCTCAATTGCTTGTGTGCTGTAGTTTACATCTGATGTTTTGCTGGCATCATGCCTGAATCTACTGTACAAACGTTTTACCGAGACATTAAAGGAGAAAAACAATAAGGCCAGATTAGACCATTAGTACACAAAATAAAAAACCTTTAACACTACAGTGGCCTTAAGAATAAATCACAGAAAATTCACCATATTGAACAGTAGACTAGCTGTTCCACAAGGGTGTCACACTAGAAAAGGTCCCCTTGTCTATTAAAGTCTCTTGGTGGGCGCGTAAAGGGAGGCAAACGTAGGGCATCACAAAGGGACTTCAGAGGAGGAGGACTGGAACTTCAAGTCAGTGTCAGAGGGCAGGCAGCACATGAGACCATGTGTGTGAACCGTCTTTTGTGGAGGAATTGCCACCCAGCTCTGACAGAGAGGCAGAGGAATCAGGCTGCTGGGGGCAGCGAGGAAGAGCATCAACCGACTTCTCTCCTGTACTGGAGGTTACAGGGCAAAGGAAGAAGGGCTGAAGCCCCTTGACTGTCTGGATAGTCGCCACCTCGGCTAATGTGGTCTGTCTTCTCCTTAATATTTAGACTAAATGAATACACTGCCCACTGGCTTAGACCTTCCCTCAAAAACACATACAGAACCAAAAGAAGTTTCAATGCAGCACAGCCAACAGGAAACACACAACTTTAATCACAGAACTTGGCTAATATTCACTAAGAGTTCATTGAAGCTCGATCCTAAGGGCACAAAACCGCACTGGAATAATTTAGCTCCACATTTAACAGTGTGAGTTTCATTGCCTGACAATGCTTTGCACAACATGCAACTGATCCTACAGGGAAAAAATTAAGTTTATCACAAACATTTTGGACATCAAATAAAAACCACTGTTTTATTTGTGGGGTGTGCTGTGGTGATGGAAACCCTTTCATAAGGCTCCAAGTAGTAACCATAGGAGCAGCCAACACAGGATTTCCAAGCTTCCGACTTTATTCCACAAAAAAAAAAAAAATAACCCAATTAATACCCAAAAAAAAAAAAAAAAAAAAAAAAAAAAGAGGATCACGGCCAGGAATCATTCGGGGATACGGGGCAGACCACTGGGTTCTCCCAGCCTGAGGTACTTCAGTCCCAGGCTGAGCACTATGGTGACATCTCCTCTCCACTCAGTCCCCTCAGGTTAGTGTATAGTAAATAAAACAGACTGCCAGCCTTTCACATGCTGCAGTCTCTGCAAGCACTTTCATGCCTCATCTTCCATAAACACAGCTGTGTCAAAAGGTCTAAACAGATCTGTGCTATTTCCAGCACCCTGCCCTTTACAACAGGTCTTGTGTGAGACTGATGATTCATGATAAATGACGTCATGTTAATTTATCAGGACTGATGAACCTCAGAGCTGAACGAGCCGGGCTCCCTGAGAGATGTCACTCACCGTGTCGAGGACGTTACGCTCATCATTCACCTGCCCTTTAAATCAGTTGAGCAGCGATCAGAATCAGGCCGCTCACAGTTGCCTCCAGGCTCCATGGTTCGCCTACGGCTTCACTCGCTCACCTAACCAAAAGCAGCTGCTTTGTTTTACCTAGCACTCACTAATTACATGGCCATTAGAGCACCTCCCAGCACCAAACCACACAGAGGGCTTAATTCAAAAGCTGTCAGTGATTAATTACCAGTTACCCACCGAGCTGAGGATATCTGAGTGGACTGGTGCAACTGTAACTGTATCAGGCCACTGGGACTGCACACTGTGAGGCGGAGGGGGGGCTTGGTCACAAAGAAGTGAACAAGAGTGATTATGTTGAGAAAGTTGTGGGGAGTGTGTGTGTGTGTGTGTGGCTTGCCTCTGGTAAAGGAAATCAAATGTGGACCTGACAAGGCAGGCCAAACAGATACTCCAGCATCTGCTTCCGATTTCATTTTTAAATTTGAAGACATAACAGAGCTTGAAGGACCCCCCCGCTGTCCCTCTGCCCTCGACAAGCAGCACTAGGTGTTTAGGGGGAGAAAAACAAAGTCTAGCACTTTACAAGTATATTACAGCTTTCTCAGGAGCACTTTGCCTGTGCTTGACTTTCAGGCTTTTTGAAGTGTTAACTTTAAGAAATGCTGCAGTGGGGAAAAGGGGACATATGGGAGGGGCCCTGTGAGGTATGAGTGAGTAAACAGGGGAAGCACGAAGCCACCAGTGCTTGCTGACTGCACGTTTTATTACAGTCCCATTAAACAACAGACCCTGTTTGGAATGCAGGTTCCAGGGGAGGAGAACGTGCACCAAGTAGAAAACAACAGGTTATTAGAGAGAGACTGGCTTCACAGGGCAACACGTCAAGTGGGTGTCGGTTTGACAAGCTCACTTTGAACAGAGACTAGTTACACCAAATGCAAAGCTGTAAAATGAGTCTGTCAGCCTCAACGTGCAGCCCAGAAGAACTGACCAGGGTTTAAAGTGAAACTGGTGGTGTGGACGTCACACGGGCATGATTCTACAGACGCTCCGAGACATTTTAGTTTAGCACGTTTTGTTAATTAGGCCTAAACAAAACTAAAGCTGAGGATGGTGGGTGGAAAGGTCTTTGGGTCTCCCAAAGTATTTCATGCTAAAAAGGGAGGTTATCACAATTTGTTTCTGTGAGGACTATGAACAGTTTAACCAAATTTTACAGTAGTTCATCCAACAGTTCTTGAGACAGTTCACTAAAAACAAGAGTAATCCTGCATGTAGCACTAGAGAAAGAGGTAACCAAAGTCACTAAGATTCGTCCTCTGAGGATTATAAATGTGTATTGTGAGATTTCATGGCAATCTAACACATGAGACAGGACTGGAGTAGTGGGCCGAGCGGGCATCGCCATCCCTAAAGCCACATCATTTGCATGGCTGAAACCAGATAGAGGCTATTAACTGAGTGCTAAATGGCAGCGATACTAGACACCGTTAAAGACCAAGACTTACATCAGCATGCATCAGATATACTTCCAGTTCATGACGACTTTCTCAAAGATGGCACAAACTTTCTCTCATTTGGAAGCAACTTATAAAATATCCCAGAGCTATGGGCCATTGCTCCGTCTGTGCAACCACTCCATCTTCTCTGACAGCAATAAAGTGAAGACTGTGAGAAGCACATTATCGTCCTCCCCTCAAAGACAAAACGGCCACATCTGAGCCATGGGCTGTCTCCCAGACAAAAGGGAGGTTAAACATTGAGTGAACTCATTCAGCATTCAGAGTGTATAAAGATATTTGGCCTGAAAAAGAAACTCCAGAGCTTTAACATTTATAAATATACATAGATTCACCAACATGTCCTGTATGTGTGTAGCCATAGTTCAAAACCAAATGGCTATGCACCGGACATGAAAACATTTAATCACATTTGACAGCCTGACTTGTCGCCAGCTCTAAGATCAAACTCGGTGCCGCCTCGGTTTTAGCGTCGTCGTGCTTCATTTGATGTGAAATATGTTCATTGTTTTGTTTCTGCCCTACAAAGAATGTGGTGGAGGGGATAAACTCATGGCAGACGTGATAGGGACTGAGAACAGAGAGCGGCATGATTGAGAGAATCTCATTATGGCAAATACTTCCATTTCTTCTGGCCAAGGTCCATCCATCCATCCATTTTCTTCCGCTTATCCGGGACCGGGTTGTGGGGGCAGCAGTCTAAGCAAAGATGCCCAGACTTCCCTCTCTCCA
>NW_018128206.1:100440-109228 GCF_001952655.1 Monopterus albus | reverse complement strand
AGTGAGAGCCTTGTCCGCAACCCGAAGGCACAGGGAAACGACCCTCTCGTTCACCGGGGTAAACTCCAACACATTGCGGCTAAGCTGGGGAGCTATGAGCTCTGGCCGAGGTCTGCAAGGGAAAAGAATTTTGGTCATTAATTCACAATTAGCAAGTCTTGTTTCTTCTTTCATCACTCTGTGTTGCTGTGCGCATCTGGCCTTCACCCAACAGAGAGCTCAGAGGTCAGGGCTAACAACAGATGACTCCACAGCGTCCCGCACTGCCCGTCTCGAGCTCCAGCCACTGGGTGACTCTGCTCCACATCACCACTTTGGCTTTTCCAGAGAGGTCACCTACAGGCACCTACTGTGTCACACTCCCAGCTGGAGCTGATCGAGCACGTGAAGCCGACAGATCCCTCTTCATTCCTCCAGCACATAGCAGTTCAGCAGTGAACTCAGTCTGCTAGAAATTAGCATCAGATTTCCATGATGCTGATAGATTCTCTGACATGTTACTGACAGAGCCAGGATAATACTATTCTTTCTGATTTCAATGACTCATTTCACCCAAACTGAAAGGGGTGGAGGATCCAGGGTGATAAGCCTTTGGTGTTGTGGAAACTGGCTCAGTGACATTTTGGAGTTCATAACTATAGTTAACACATAAGAAAGGCTGCAAGGCGTTAAGTGGATCATCCCAATGAAATTCATGCAACTTCTCGTGTCTGTGTAATCCAAAAAGTCCATTTTATAACTAAGAAAGGCAGCTCTGTCTGCAGCCAACTAACAGTGTTTTTCACATAATCTAATGGGTTTTAAAGGATTAATTTGGCTCGTACAGTAACTGGATTTTATCACCCCAGTAAAGACCATAATCCTTCAGATACTCTGAAGGAGATGCTCAGTTTACATTCAACTGTGACAACATGCTCCTCCTACAGCAGTATGAAGGAAATCCTGTTAGATCC
The DNA here is from genome assembly GCF_001952655.1 of Monopterus albus. Classification (NCBI taxonomy): domain Eukaryota; kingdom Metazoa; phylum Chordata; class Actinopteri; order Synbranchiformes; family Synbranchidae; genus Monopterus; species Monopterus albus. The sequence continues at coordinate 108,275 of NW_018128206.1, read as the reverse complement.
TCATTGTACACAACCCATAGCTTGTGTATAACAATAGGAAAATATTCTTATTAGACTCACTGGGTTTTAAAACTGTACAACCATCTGAACTCCAGACTTAGCTGTTGGCTTATGTGGTAGCATTTTTAAATCCATATTGCCAGGAAACATCTGCAGGGCTCTTTCTGTAAGAAGATTCCTGTCTTTTTCACTGCATTCAAACTGGTGCCGTCAATCACACGTGCCATGTTTCACCCCCAGTTACATCTGACAGTGATGGACAAATGCCAAGGTAAAAGCCAGAAGGAATGTGATGCTACAGCTCAAATTGTGCAACAATTCTTTCTAACAGCCCAGCAGAATCTCCCACAGCAATGCACTGCAACCTGGACTCACTCCCAGAATGATCTGAATGCTGACCAACGCTGAGGGAAACAATGTTTCCATCTACTGGTGGGAAACGTGAATTTCAAGCAGCGTTTTTATCCAAATACACAGGCAGCATCACTAGTCAAACAACCTCTCAGCACCTCTATGTATAGAGGCTGTTAAATGCCGTCCTTTCTGTCAAGTGGCACGGCCAGTCAGCTGTCTGCATCCCTCATGGCAGGCCTCCCCAAACCGTCACAACACTACTTAGGTAAACTGGCATGTGTCATCGATTTCAGTGGCCTGTTCAGAAAGCTCCCATTCATTCTTACATCAACTTCAGACAGGCTTCAAATCCAGCGTCTGGCGCACACACACATAACCAGAGTGAGAGAAGTAGAGTTTCCTTTACCTGGAGGGCAGTTGCATTCAGGTGATGCTTGTCTGGCGGTGCGAATCTTAATTTTCTCATAGGAGTGCTGAAATCAGAAAACAGTGTCATTTCATTCATATGGGCATGATGTTTTCACTAAACCTCCAGGATATGGGGGAGTTCTGCGAGTCTGAAACAGCGTCACTTGGGCAATTAGACGGCTGAAATCAATCAAGTCAGAGAGCGCAAGTTCAGGAGCCAGTCTTACCTGAGAGAGCAGCTCGTCCACTCTTTGTTGAATCAGGGAATTAAAATCATCCATGGAGTAGCCGGGGGCAGGGATTAAGGTGTGCTCCCCATTCCCACTCTCCAAATTCACAACCCGGCTCTTAATATCAGCGGTGTTAATGCTGAGAAGAATGCAAAAGGCGATGGACGCCAGTGAACATAAAGACGAGATGACGTTCAGCACTGTTGTGCGACAGCACTGTCGCTTCTGAGGCGCCACTTCTTTCTCCATTTTCCGCGCACTTAGATGCTCCTCTTGCCTCTGCGATTGCTATTTAACTATAACTACCGGCTCTGCTGGGAGCAAACTGCATCTGGCGCGGAGTCGCGAATTTATGGCACACTGGTCTGTTTGAGTGCGTGTCTGCGACGCGGCATTCACGTACAGGGACAGAGAGATGAGTGGAAGTCAGCCTGCCTGACGACGTGAGGGGCTCCTGCAAACTTGTTGCACCGAGCCTTGCACAGTAGTCGACTGCAGAAGAAATTGCTATTATGCACAATAAAGTAAAAGGAGAGACTGGGGAACTAGAAGGCAGTGTGCACGCAGTGGAGACGACACTAGTACTCGCAGCTTTTCCACAACGCAGGCATGCTCCCCCTCATTAAGGCAACAGCACGCCTCCAATCTGCCCCGACTGATTAACATAATTTATCCCTTTGCGCTCTCAGTCCAGTACAATTGCCCCTCAGTTGGCAGGAAGTGTAGCTACGAGCTTTGTGGTTGTGAAACGATTGGACGCTGCGTAAAGTGGAAATTGTCGCACTTTGTGTAATGATGGGTGACTGTAAGGTCACCATAAAACAGCAAACACGTTAGATAATGAATTAATAGGTTTTAAAACTGAATAATCACATTTCTGCAGTCAGTTTTTGGCGACCATAATATTCAGTTTTTTGACATTATGCTGCGTAAAAACGCACAAACATCTTAAGTGCTCGAGATAAGGCACCAACTAAACTGTCGAAATGTGAATCTCATTGACTGACCAGTGGAGAAAGGAGCTGGTAGTCATTGCCTATTCCCTTAATTTAGTTACTAGGATTGTGTCATGACAAACTGGAACATGTTTCACTGTTACAGACATCGTTTCTGTGAAATTCCTGCACGGCTCCAAACTGCAGAGGTGAAAAAACGATTGTAAACATTCATGACAGTTTGAATAGGACAATGATAATCTCATATTTACTAAGCTTTGGCACCACCCTCTGGTTTACATAAGCATCAAGGCTGTAGGCTATATATGATGTGCTGACTGTTACTCCGTTATATTTAATGAACAGCAGTAATATTACATCTATTTTCAACGAGGTTCACAAGTTTCAAGATGCCGAAACTATTCTGAGTGATGCAAATAAGAAGTGATAGAAATGTATTAATGGCAGAAACTTCAAATACCCATAAGCCTCACCAGACTTCTCCTTCTTCTGAGGTTCCTCTTTCCAAGCCTTTTTGCATTTTAATGCTTCTCTGTGAAAACACGTCACTCTACAGTAAATCACTTCAAATGAAAGATATGGATGAAGTGCACAGATATCAGTGTGGATCTGACTGATCACTATCCAAGGCAGTTTTTGTCTTTGTCCCACCAAAATCTAAGTATATTCTACTATTAGAAATGTATTTTTATGTTAAAAAAGGAAAAATTGATCTGATATTTTGAAAAGTCAAAAGTAGTATATAATCAAACTTTGTCAGAATTCCTGATACAACCAAGCCCCTCCCCCTTTTGTATCTACATGGATTTTTACTAAGATTTTTTTATATATATATTGGTTCAGTATGTCTTAAGATGATGGGGGCCATTAGATGTCTGCTGTTGGCCTCTTGCCCTGTTTTGTAGGCATGTTGTTGTGGGCTGTGTGCAAACTGCCTTGGTGGTAAACTATAAAATACATCGTTTGACTTATTCTGCTCTAACGCCAGATAGAAGTAAAATGTTTTACTTAAAAACTGTATACTCTATTACTGTGAAATTGTTAGAACCAAATGGACCTGACAGCCTTCTTTCAAGTTTTGGACGCCATCTAGTGGACAAACACGGCAACGCGCTTGTTCTTGTGAATTCAACAATCCATTATTTAACATCTGTGGGCGGAAAAATCCCCATGACGGCATCAGTTCGCCTGCGGTGGGTCACAAGGTCATCGTTTCCTTTGCTGCCTCATGTGCGCGTGTGTTGGTACATATATGAAAGCTTACATGCCCACCCCCTCCCCCCTTTTTGGACATGACTGCGAAGTGACAGATGGAGCCCTGCAACCAAGTCACCTTGCAAAATGCACCACCCGTATCCACCGTGTTAAATTAAACCAAGAGGAGCAGTAAAAGCCATGTAATCAGGCCTAATGCCACATGATTTTACAGCTTGGATTGTTTTAACAAAGCAGCTATTCCACTTTATGTACCATAACTACCGGGGGTTCGGGATCCTCTTTACGCGCCAAAAGAGCGCATTGTCACGAGCAGCGTCCTCACCTTGGCAACCGGTCTGCGTCCACTAGTGTTTATTTTTAGAAGCCGTCGTGACACTCTCGTTCAGCACACAGCCCGTGTTCCTCCGGTCAATAATTCATAGGTTGTAGGCCTGCAGTGAAGAGTCAGGGAGCAGGGCTGCAGCGACTTCCAGCCACAGGACGCCGAAAAAGACACACAGGGTGCACGCACCGCCCCAGGAGCGAGACACCCCCAAACTATGAGGCAGCGCAGCACACAGCGAGCCTCTATGAGGTGAGGTGATCTGCTTGTAACGCGTTTCTAATGGGATTTTGGACGGGCTTTCCCAGACCCAAACACACACCAGCTGGACACCGGCTTGTAGCTGTGGATTCTTTCAAATTGAACCTTTGCTACAGCCAGTTTTCTGTGAATAGTGATCAGGGTCACTCGTGCAGGGGTTTTAGTCTTATGCTACAGGTTAACAACTCTTATCAACAGAGAAATGATATATAGTGTCCATACAAGGTAGGTGCTAACTCTTTTACTTATCTTCTAAACCCCCAGGTACATTATTCTGTTTCTATAGATTGTGCTGATGACTTATGTCTGAGATAAAGTACAAACCGTGTCAACATATATAGTGTAGCTGTGTCTAAAACTCGCCTTGATGTGCAGGAAGCACTGTGGCCCCCGCTGGGCCCCAGCCCGGACCTCCATGACCACCGAGTACCAGGACAGGTTCCTCCCTCCCTGCTGCCATATGGCCGTCATCTCCACCGCAAAACAGAAAAACCCTTACCATCCGCTGAAGGGGACCAGTTCTGACATAGCCACGTATCGGTAGGTTGTATCGTTAATATTGCTCCACCTGTAGAACCGATGGAGCTTAAGCCAAATATTGAGCTCAAATGTGTGCGAATTATACACTTCCAAAAGCAAAACGGACAAATTTCACATCTCATGTGTGTTTCAGATCATACTTTGTCACCAAGTTGGTAAAAAACCCGCCGAAGGCCCCACAGCCACCTGTGGCACCCAGAGCTCAACGGCAATGCAGCAGCGCTCCACACATGCAGCTGAAACTCAGGGTGGAGGACTACACATCTGTGTACAAACGTAAGCCACTTAAAGACCGGTGGAGTCATTCAAGGCACAAATACAAAAGAACTCTCACAATCTTCTATCTGCAGATGACTTCCGAGCATGGAAGACGAACATGGACCGGCTGAGTGACAGCTTCAACGTCAACCAGGGGTCAGTTATCACAGACAGCCCCTCCCAGAAAGGTGCTGCTGAAGTGGAAGTGACCTCTCCACCAGCCCTACAGAGGCCACGTGTGTTTGAAAGCATGACCAGCTACAGAGCCGACTACGTCGCCCACCCAGTGCAGCCCAGGACAAGCAGAGACAAACCTGTGCACCGAGACAACATAGCTCTGCTCACAGAGCCTGCAGCGTCCTTTACACCCAAGATGGCTTGGGACATAAACCAAGAACGCACTGATGGAGCCAGTGAATTCTTCAAGCATTTCAAGACCCAGTCCCCGGAAACCAAGTTCCACGGCCAAGGCAAAGCCCGAGTGTTCAGTCCAGCAGCTGATCACACTGAGTTCATCTCCACCACACATGCAGACTTCACACCACTGAAGTGGCAGCGCACCGAGCCAATCCTGCCCTCTATGCAAATCAGCCAGAGTAAGGAGCCTTTTCACGCCACGACCACTATGAGGGAAGCTTACAAAGACTGGAACACACTGCGACAGCTCCCTGCCGTCCATAAAGAAGACATGGCCTGGCCCTGGAAAAGCCCCGTGTCAGCGTGCACAGCTGCGGCTGCTGAGAGCTGTAAAACCACCAACAAGCCTTTGAGACCTGATCCCAAAATGACTGAGGCTGCAGTGTGTAATTCCAGATGTAATGCATCCTGGATGCACCAGTCAACGTCTGCAGACAAAGGAGTGACCCGGTCGGACGGCGACGACGGCGAGGAGCCATCACAGACCCACCAGATTATCAGCTATATGATTTAATTCATGAGTGTTATGTAATCTGCAATGTGAAAGCAAATCATATCCAGTTTGGTAAAGAGGTTTTCATTAGATAAACAGCTACAGGCTTTCTACCACAACATGGCGTATGTCTTTCAGTAATAATGGAAATACTTTGCAGCTGAAACATCTGCTAGTCAGCAACTTAGCGGAGGAAGCAAAGCTGTTTTGTTTTGACTGAGGCCAACATTTGGCACTGGAGTGAACGCTCCATCTAAACCACAGTATCAAACAGTGATACTTGGCAGTAGGGCTGAATACATTTAAGTCAAGGCAGCCTGTTTTTTTGGCCTTCTATACAAACTTAAGAAGCACAAATGTGTTGCAAATATACAACCACAAAGAGTGTAATAATCAAATAATGACATTTTATTAGAAAACAAAAAGGCAACTATACCAGGGACAATGTCATGATCCAGCCTTGACTGGGAGAACTTTCAATTCTATCTACATCATACACAGAAAACTCTCCTTAAAAAAGTGAAGTATTTTAAAAAGTCTTCCCAAATCATCTATGTGCGTAGCAGCAGGTCACATTACCTCGGGGGCTGCAGTGAAAACAAAATGAGGGGACACTGAACTCACTTAAACCTGTCCCGGGCTCCTCGAGCCCTCACCAGCTGCTCCCTTCACACCACATCATGCAGAGTCTACAGGGTCACACAGGTGTGGTTGTAAAAACAAAGCTAGCGTAAGCAGCTGCTAGTCTTCTTGGAAACGGATGTGCTTGTTCGCCTCCTTGGCCCGGGCAAGGATGATTTTTTCTGCTTTGGATATGAGCTGAAGTGTGACAAGAAAAGGAGGAGTTACATATGACAGCAAATTAACGGAGGACAAGGCACTGCTTTAATATGCCAACATTATTCCAGGTATTAGTCTGTATCAGAAAGCATTCTAAGTGTTCACAGATGGATTCCTCATCATTCTGCCATCAGCCTGTATTTTTCCATTTGACACTTTCCAGGGTTCTCTCACCTTCTCTGTGCCACGCTTCTTCTCCCTGGGGCGATTCAGCTTGACTTGCCGGTCCACCAGGATCTTGTGCCAATACCTTTGTTCATGATCACCTTTTGATCCCAAGAGTAAAATGTTAAAATTGGTCTTTCTTCCTGACTCATTCAAAACAAAAGCTAATTCTTGAGCATTTAAATCATCTAAGTTCAACTATGAAATCTTTTGAAAAACGCAAAACTTGAGACAAACTGACGGGCGCTGCCCCCATAACTTATGTTTGCCTTCATCAGAGGCCAGAGCTCGGTCATCACGTCCTGTCCTCACCTGGACTACAGGTACACACTGTAGCCATGTACAGCAGTACACACAAAAACATGACGAGCATGTCTTCCTCTAAATAAGTCGAGGAAGCGTACCTGAGAGGATCTCGAGCTTCCAGCCGTGCTCCTTCTGCAGCTCGGCTCTAGCGTCGCTGACGGCTCTCGCCTCCTCGGGGCTGTGAAAGCGGACATGACCCTCGGCATCTCCTTCCAAGATGTCAACGTACGCCACTGGTGATATTTTGCACAGAGTGTCCTACACACACACAAACACAAGAGCTCAGCCATACGATGCCTCATTACCAGCCACAGACTGTAGCTCATTCTTTTCTCTGACTTTTCACCACTTGATGCCCAAATACAGATAATAACACCAACTGCCAGTGGCACTGAGAGGTACTGTACTTTGATGAGCTTCCTCCCTGGTAGAGGCTTGTTGTCTGAAATCTTCATGATGACACCGCTGGTAAAGCGAGGGCCCTCACTGGTCGCCTTGTCACTTTTCATCGTCTTCTTCACTGGGTAAAAAAAATAATAAACCACACAAACCAACATCATCACTTTAAAGCAACACATACATGATTATAGAATCACAAGCTGAATGAGAGGCCCAGCTCCAACGGGAGATTCTCTGATGTTAGCAGTTTGTTACTAGTGAATTTGATTTGAGGCTTTCAGACCAACACTGTTGAGATTGTGTGCAACATTACACAACTGGATCATACGGACTGTGTGAAATTTATGAAATTAAAAAAGGAAACTTCCTCTCCACAAGAAATTTTTGCTATAATTCCAGGAAATGTCCCAATTTTAGCATAAACTCTGTTTCCTAACGTCTTCATATATGTTCAACGCGTGGGAAAATAAAAACGAGTGTAATTATAACACGACTGGCGATAGGAGGTCGTTTTCCTCCCAGCTCTGCAGTTAGGTCATCTGTAGTGAAATTACTGAAACTGCTGGTCACAAAACTCACCGTCTTCATCATGACCCACTTGGTCTGTCTCCATTAGAGTCTTGGACTCGTGCTCAATCTTCTGAATGCACTGCTTCAACGATGCCATG
>NW_018128206.1:79546-100381 GCF_001952655.1 Monopterus albus | reverse complement strand
GAGGATGTTCAGGAGTTTGTTAAAGTTATATTAGTTCTGAAGGGGTTTTCACTTATTTATTCATTCCTGATGATGTAAGAATAAAAAGGGATGTAGGTCTTACTTTGAAAGGACCCGGAGTGGGATGACCTCCTCCCCGATTTTCAGCTTCTCCTTGTGTATCTTTTTTCTCTTCCTCTTTGCTTTAACTATTGAATCATCTCCATTTTCTTTCCCTTCTTCAGCAGCCTTCTCCGTGTCGCCTTTACTGGGGGAATCTAAAAGGAGAAATAACTAATTTAACACAACAGCAAACTCAGTTTCACTGCTGCAAAACCAAAACATCATGATCCAAAATAGAGAAGAGCAACAAATATTGTGATCAAATACCAGTCTTTGCCACATCCTTCTCCTTTTCTCCGGATTCACTTAGACTGGTTTTTCTTATCTTAGGTGGAATTTCACTTTCTGATCCCTCTACTGTCTGCGACCGTCGCCTCTTCTTCTCCGACAATTTGCCGGGAGTCTTGGGAACGCTGGCAACCTCTGGCTCCAACTCCCCCGCTGCTGAGCGCTTACTTCTTTGCTCTGACGGCTCTGCTTCCATCACCTGCTCTCTAGCTTCTTCTGCAGGCGCTGCTACTTTGGTACCTTCTTTCTTTTTCCGCTTCTTTCTCTTTTTCTTGTCTTCTACTTCAGCTAGAGCGCATGAATGTCAAGGAATCAATGCAACAAATATTTGACATTACGCCACCATCAGATTTCTTTCAGAGTTGTCAAACACATGCAACTCTTTTTCTGTTCATGTGAATTCGGTGTACCTGTTGGTGGATTGTCGGCTGGCAAAGGAATAGGCTTCCCGCTTTTTGTCTTGGGGAAAATCCCTGGCTTCCTGGGAGCATCTTCAGGAGGGTTGTTCAGCATCTGTTTCAAATTTCAATTTCAAGTTTCAATCTGTTTTCAAAAATCTCCGATGAGCTTCCTCAAACAATGGATTCACATAATTTAACACATATTTCAGGCAATGATACAATTTCAATATTGAGTTTCACCTCAATGGCTTTCTGTGCTTGTTCCTCTTTCTCAAACTCGACAAAGGCAAAACCTTTGGCGTCACCAGTAGATTTGTATCTGGGGATACTAACATAAACCACATTGCCACACTTCGTGAACACTCTCTCTATCCAGCTGTGGGTCACATCCTTGGGCAGAAGTTCCTTGTATAAAAAAAAAAAAAGTATTATTTTGTGATTCAATACTAAGTTTAAGTATGCATACAACATCTGTCTCTCCACAGAAACAGCTTAGTGTAAGACATGCTTTGAGACACTGCTGTGAAAATCAAACAACAGAACTTGAATCTCTTTTTACCACATAGACTGTACGGCTGTCCACATCATTTGGTGGATCTCCAATTGGGAGCTGACGCCGAACTTTATTTCCCTCCAAGTTAACCTGAAAAACACAAGTAAAACCTTCAGAATCATACCTTCACTGTGAAAGTGATTTATCACTGTTACTTTGTAAAATGAATCATAAAATAAGAAGTACTTCACGGTACCTCAACTACAGATGAGTTTTTCAGTGCCCTCGCGATCAGCTTGGTGTCAGTTGTCAGCTTTTGCATTCGATTGAAGCTTGTCAACACAGATAGATCAACATCTAAGACACATTAAATGTATTCTGTTAAAAGCTTTGGTACAAAATCCAGTGTTAACACATTCATTAAAGGACAGGTTTACTAGGTCATTAGATATTCATCCTGGTACCTATGAAACGTATCCCTGCATACAAAGAAACTTTACAAGCATCAGCACAAGAGTATTGTAATGTGATAGATTCAGTGGTGCATCTGGGATACTGATCGCCCCTTACATCCATCGCCTGATTCATCAATGAGTTTCTTCAGAAAGCGGTCTTTGTGAAGGTTGGCATCTCCGAACCAGAACTCCACCTGCTTCTTCACATCACTGAGCACCTGTTTCACTCGGGACCTCTTCTTCTTCTCTGTGTCCCTGTTCTTACCGCTGGTTTCTGCAACACCAGTGTCACCAACTCCCCTCTCTGTTTCAGTCATCCTATGGGAGAGACTGCAACACACACTTTCTAACCTTAGTCTGTTTCTTTTGCTGGTGTTTATCTCATGGAGCCATGTAATGTTGTTACTGGATTATTACCTTAATATGGCATCAAATTCATACTATTATTAACACTACGAAGCATCCTTCACCCACCTAAAGATACATAGTTAATGTTAAGCATGCCCTTTAAATACTGTATGAACAAATAATCAGAATATTAGTTGGTAAAACCCTACCGGCTTCATATTTAGCATCTCTTATCTAAGGTAATAGTGCAGGCTTATCTAGCCAGTTGTCTGTTAGCCGTCACTACCTTTGGGCTAAATGTACAGCTGGCAAACAAACAAGCTAAGCTACTTCAACAACAGTTAGCTAAAGGCTTTAGCTGCAGTTGACCTACACCCCCTGCATTTCAAAACCCGTCAAACACCCCATTTAATGTTCAACGGATATAATAATTTGGAGAACTCACCCCGTTTGGGATGAGGAAACTGTGCAGTGTAATAATCAGCGCGCGCACAATAAAGCCCCACAAAACTGAAGCTAACTAGCAACGGCATTGGTGCGTTCATGTCGCAGAATAAAGTCGTCATCAGACACAGGAACTACATTGAGGTGTTTCAAAATTAGACGCTAATTATAGAATTTCAGCATGTGACTGACAATTGTTCCCAGAAATTACAATAAATCCGCCCTACTTTTGTTTAAAATGCTCTTCACAAAAGTAGATGCAATGACAGTGAAGATTAAAATAAGCAGAAAACACGTCTATCTATATCATAGGTGGTGATAAGGCGATCCTGAAAGAAAACTTATTGTTCATTATAAGTTGAAAGCAGAAAACAGTCCGCACACTGTATTAACACCGTTTGGCAGTGCCTAACGAGGATCTTGTATAGATGTGTGGACTTTCTTCTTCTCTTTTCAGTTAGTTAGTTGGTTTGTTTCAAGTTGTTAATGTTCCGGTACTTGCATAAGTTTATTTTTTGATGTGCGTGTCCTATGTTGTATGTTTCATTATAACAAAGGTACAATGACCGTCAAGGAAACAAAAGGCATGGCGTGCAGCTTTATTTTACATTTAACACTGAGACCTTTAAAAGTTCATCATCATCGGCCGGTTAGCTCAGTTGGTTAGAGCGTGGTGCTAATAACGCCAAGGTCGCGGGTTCGATCCCCGTACGGGCCACTGAAGCTTTTTTAAATTTTGTTGTGTTTACATCAAGTGTTGATATATTGCTGACAATCTTTGCGTCTCACTGTGTTGCAAAGAACAAGAACATCACAACACTGACAATAAAAAACTATATTAACTAAGAAAAATATAATCAGCTAAGACAAAATACAATCAAATAACTGAACAGTTAAAAATATGATTTGTTGACAAAAATACATGAAGAATCGCATAAATAGAGAAAAGAATAAATAAATGCATTCAAGAAATAATAATTACATAAATACATGAGGTAATGTGAATTCCTAATTCTGCCAGACACTTTGTGTAACATGTTTCATAGGGACGCTTACTAGAAGAAATCTCACCTCTGAGTTGGGATTTTGTTTTACACTTAGTGAAACAGTTAATTCACAATTAAGCAGTTTTTTTCTTTTTTTCAGGATTTTTTTTTTAGGACATTTTTATTGCCTTATGTTAGGCTGATCAAACTGACTTTAACAGTACTGTTTTCTTTCCTTCTTGTCTCCCAGAATTTCTTTTATCTAAAAAGCATTCAGTAACAAATGATGTATTTAATATGTATGTAGGCCTCATAGCTTATTGCTTGAGATTAGTGTAGACTTGTCTGTCAGAGGTTCAAAATTCTCTCAAACTTTTTGAGCTTCTTGCACACATCCTCCTCTGTGCAGAACTCAGTCCTGTGCTTGATGAGCTGTGCTAGTTGCTTATAGAAGGTCCTTGCCCACGGTGCCTGTAAGCAATGGGCCGATATGTTGCACACTTTATGGAGCACCGTCAATAGCTTCTCATTGCTGCTGACCTCACATCTTTTGACGACCCATTCCCCCCAGGATTCCCACATACTGTCATCTGTGAAGTTCACAATGATGCTCGCTTGGGTACACAAGGACTCTGTGTCAGTCAGGTCATTCCATACGGCTCTGTATGCAGAGGGAATCAAATGACACTTCAGAGAAATTAAACTGTTAAAACATAAATAGAACTGCATAAATAGAGAAAAGTTATTTGCTGTAAAAAGTCATTCACTTACACAACTTCAGTCAGAGGATTTGGGGTCAAGTCACTGAGTGACAGCAGACCCCTGTAGCTCACTCGGTTTCCCTCCATCCTGTGGGAGCACATAGGTAACAGTTCTATGTCCTGAACTCAGGTTACCCATGAATAATCAGCAAAATATCAAACATGAAAAGATGTCCACCATTTATATCCCCTACAGTATGTGAACATGATTGCTGATTGAAAAAGATTAGATAATTAGTTGCACTTGGTGCTCAGTTAATGCTTTTTTAAATTCTGCATTTAGTCCTACCTCGTGCCTTGAATCAGGCCTTTCTTTATTGCAGCAGAGTATGACTCATTTTAGGGCAGGACAGTGTGGACTACTGTATTTTCTACACAAATTTATCCTTCTGGGTCAGACAGTCCTGTTCCGGCATCCTCAGCCTGATCAGACTTTTACTTCCCCCAAATAGTTAAATGACATGTTGTAACATTATTATCATTTATATGCCTCTTACCACAATGCTTGAAGCTTCCTCTTTATCCGTATGGCACTAGAAAGAGCCAGTAGTTCGTCATCACCAATGTTTGACCATCCAACTCTATAGTTGGGGATAGCAAACATGAAACATATGTAGTCTTGGTCCTTTTTGTCTTCATTAGCATATACTCTCTAATAACAAATGGTTGTATGTTTTTGTCACCTAGTTCTTGTATTCTTTTGAAAACCAAAGAACAGTATTAACAGACATCCTACCCTAAGTGGGTGATACTGTCCGACACTTGCAGCACATCGGCGATGACCTGAACTGTGTCCATATCAAGGTTGTTTTCTCCAAGCCTTCAAAGTGAAATAGCGGCGTTAGTGCACAGGCCATGTAATGTACATTTCTTAGCAAGTTGACCACTTCACGATCACTTCATAAAAACAGAGAAGACAGAAGCAGAGAGTTGTGATATGATGGATGCAGAGCAGTGTGTGTGACCTAAAAGTACAGACTGAATCAAAGAAACCTTGGGAGGGAGAGGTGAGCTCAAAGCAAATTTTACCTGGAACTTACCAAAGACGCTCACATCTAAGCAGCAGGGGTTGAATATCTTTAAGTGCCTCACAGCTTACTCCGGTCCCTGTCAGATCCAGCTCTGATATTTTGCCCTTTGTGGTGTTTAGGAAGTATTTAATGGCATTGTAATCCATCTGGGAGAGTGTTTCATCACTAACATTGACTCGTAGTGTCTTCGGTTGCACAGCAAGGGCTAAGGAGGGGTCCTGTTGCTCAAACAAGCAGTGTAAAGGATTTAGTATCTGGGCCCCATTGTCACAGAGCACTGTAAGTTCTCTGATGATCCTCTGACGATAGGCGTGCACTTTCTCTTGGTGGCAACACAGCCCCACCAGCCTTGACAGAAGATTAGCATTGCGTTCAGAGAGGACTCCAGACAGGAAGCGGTTGAAAAGGTCTAAATGCCCACTGTTTGTTGCCTCTCCAAGACTTGCAGTGTGCTCAAGTGCATCAGGTAAAGGCTGATCGGTCACTGCACAGTAAACCGCAGCAAAGAACTCTTGAACAGTGAGGTGAGCAAAGGAGTAAACCTCTTCAGTGCAGCCAGGCTCTTGTGCTACTGTCTTGTCAAGAAAGGTACTAACGAGGCTGCATCCATCTAATGCTGCAACATCCCGGTCGCTGCTGTAGAACAGTGTTTGATGCTCCATCAGCTTTTGGAAGGCAAGTCGGCCCAGCTTCAGCACTACATCAGACAACTGCTCTAAGGCCTCTACTTGTTGGTCTTGAAGAAGTATTCCAGCTCTTGCTTGAGCGTGAGACCGGAGCAAAGCCACTAGATACTGCACATAAATGTCCGTCATGGTCTTTGGGCTTGCTCCAGAGAGATCTTTATTTTCTTTGAGGATACAGCACACAATGTAGCAAAATGCAGGTATGTAGCATAGTGTTAGCATCAGTTCATTTGCTGTTACCACCGCAAACATTTGGTCAGCAAGGGCACTGTCTTGGAAATAACGTAGGAAGAAGTCTTGAACTTCATCCAAGGAGAAGCCAGTGATGAGCACAAAGCGGTCAATGCAGCCCACAGGGATGTGGTCAATAGCTGCAGGTCGACTTGTGAGCATGACAGAAGCGTTGGGTAGCAGTTCACCCTGCAGCAGACTCCCAAAGACCTCCACCACCTCCGCATCTTCATCTGGCTCGGTCACAAACATGTCTACATCACAACTCCTGTAGTGTATGAACTCGTCAAAGCCATCCAAGATGATCAGCAGTTTGTTGTCATTTGCTAAAATGTTGTCCAGTTCTTTTATAAGGTGCCTGTTTTTTCGCAGGACCAACTCCCGGAAGTTTGTGGGTTTGTTGATCAGATTCAGGTCTCTGAAGGTCATGTGTATGATGAAGTCAAATGCCACATGGTCCTTGCTTCTACCAAAATCAAACAGCATTTTCTGCACCAGGATGGTTTTTCCAATACCTGCCACCCCTGACACCAGAACTTTCCTGACTGGACGGTTTGCATTTACACTTGAAAAAAGTTCGGCTGGTGTGATTTTCTTATGCAGCGCTGACTTCTGCTGCAAAGAAAGTCGCTTTTGTCCAAACGTTAGGACCTCGTGTCTTTTCATCTCCAAACCCTGATGTCCATCAACTAACAGGAGGTTGACATAATGTTCAGAAAACAGGATTTTTTCTCCATGACGGGTGTTGTAGAAGAGCATGCTCTCACTCCTTCGCCTCAGGATACCTTTATGCTTTTCTTTGACTTTGTTGTACTCTGCAAAAGAAATGTCTGTCACACTTCTTTATATCAATGTTTGTAACCTAAGAACACTATGTATGTTTATGTATATATGCTTGAGTAATACAATGCAATTCCAAGTACTCTACATATTGTAATCAGCAGCATTTTCATATTACTATAATTTTCACTTAAAGAATTAATGTACTAATGACATACTTATGGTTTGATTGCATACCTACAGACTGAGGCTCATCAGTGTTGTCTTCCTTGCAGTGCGTCTGTTCCTCTTGTTGATGACAGCTAATGGAGAGAAAAAGTTTTGCTGCTTCCTCACCTTTACACTCCAAAATATCCAGTAACTTTCTTACTCTTGCTCGAGGCCCCAAGTGACACAACACGTCCTCACGATCATCACGAGTGAACATGTCCCGACATACTAAGATCTCTAGCAGAGAGTCGATCCGTCCTTCCAGTTTATCCACAAGGGAAGCTCTCAGAACCCTAATTGTCATCAAACATGAACTACAACTATCCCTTTCCACCATTATAAATCTAAAACAATTCCCCAGCACAAATCAGAAAAGTCATAAAGTGATTTCCTCTTGTAATTTGGGAGAATTCGGTGAATGCGCTTGTCTGTTTACAAGTTGAGAGGTAGCGTCTGAGCTGTAGAGTGTAAACAGAAAGAGGAAGTGCTTTCCTTTTTGACAAAACCTACAGAATGACTGATGCAGAATGACTTGTTCTTCTGGTACATTACACAACCCACACTGCATTAGTTTGCATCTTTCACATGTCTTGTCTTGCCAAAGTACTGAAGTGAAAGTTAAAGTTTACATATGATTGGACAGAAATTCCACCAGTTGTACTTTAGACCAACTTCAATGTAAATTTGATACTGTAGGAAGATTTGTACTGCAGAAAAATATCAAGCAGATCATAAAAGGAATGCATTTGGTTTTATTTAATGATAAACCAGACATAAGCAGAGAGCAACACATCAAGTCACCAGCAGAGGGTCTCCACTGCATGCACATCAAATACCATCAGCTGCAGGGAAATCAACACTTAAAACCCAACCCTGTATTTATTTACAAACAGCTGCACAAGGACACACATTAAAATAAATAGTTAAAAGACAACACAAATATCTACATAACTTAAGATAATATTTTTATGATGTTTGCATCTCATAAAACCAAATAATCACACTGCAATGAAAGGGCAAGTAGTCTCCTGCTAAGCGTTACACTTGATGACAATGCATTTTGCAACTCAAGATGTAACATCAGAAGTGCAAACCCATTATAGAAGTGTGGTGCATTAATAATGTTGTTGTTTTAACCAATGTCTGAACATGACACAACAGGCCATAGCTACATGTTTTATGTTCAACAAACAATAAATAATTTGGGGGAGAGGATGAATTTGTATGATTACATCCTGTAATGTCGCAGTGTGGTCAGAGGGACATTTTAGCAAACATCTTTCCAAAAAACATGAAAATCAGAAAACAAAATATATAAACTTTGAAACTTTACAAACTAGATTTAAAAAACTCCACAAGCCATGTTCTTAACAAAGACTCATATGAGTTGAGTGCAAAATTGTCTTTCTTGCGTCAGTCATATACCTCCATTAGTGCAACCCATGCAAGATAAATCTACATCATGTCCTACTTTTTATTCTGTCTGAATGCAGTTAAAACACCTGTAAATTCCTTTCCTTAAACAAATTGACCAATCACTGCTGTCAACACATGCTACGTGACCCAGAATGGTAGCTCAGATCTTGGTCTCTTTACCAGGTGGCTAATAACAGATATACAGTATACCTTGGGTCAAATATTAGGCTTTGTGTTAGCCATTTCCAATTGATATGCAGCACTATGCTGTATTTTACAGGAGTATACACACACTGCATTAGTAAAAGCTCATTTAGCATGTAAACTATCCAACAACACTGCTCTACAGACCACTGCAATAAAGGCAAGCATGCCATCCAGTGGTTATCGCAAACTAGGGTCTACCCAGAATCCATGGGTATGGTGTCAACATTTCAAAAAATTAATCACATATTTAATTTATTTTTGTTTATTACTGCATGATGACATGCTGTCTGTCTTGGACATGAAGTGATGGTTCCCATGCAGTTGTACCAAGTTTCTGTTACTCACAATGAAAATATGTTTCAGACAGTTTTGCATCACATAGGAAAGCTGATGACACAAATGTCAAATCTTAAAACAAGAAGTAAAACTGAGCCTTCATTAACACACATCACTCCTCTTACAACAACACTTTGTAATTCAAACCCACACATGCCAGCTGTGAGGAAAGCCCCTCCAGGTCTGACTGTCCAGGCATCCCCACGCAAAACTGTTCATTAAAGAAAGTTGTCGGTGTTTGATGGGGCATAAAGGTTTCAAGTCTCTGTTGGCACCTGCCCTGACCTCTCCAGGTTGTCCGCAGCCCTCAGCCCATGTCCTCGTCTCAGGTGTTACGACAGGAGTGACAGCACCGGCTCTTAAACTGGGGCAGCGGGCAGAGCTCCAGCTGTCGGACCTTCTCACAGTACCTGGTGCTGTCTCGACACTCTCCTGCTGGAGTACACAGAAGATCCACGTTACTACACACGCTCACTTTAAGAGCAGCCAGTGTTTAGTAAGACAGATCACTGCGGGACAGGCCCTTCAGCCAGCTGTTACAGTAAATCCTATTTAATCTCCTGAGATAAAGGGCCAGTGTGTGTTATAAAATTATGTGCAGAGGATTCAAGATACAAACCCTTGAATCTGCTTCCACCCAAATAAAATGGAGGTTATAGGAGTTTCATGTGTGCTTTTAAAAGCACTGGAAAACGAGATCTGAAAGCCAACAAGTCTGTCCATCGTATTCACTGTAACCAGTTTTCACCGTGACTCTCATTCTGAGGTCTGTGGGCTGCTCAAAGTAGCAGCACTTTTTTCTGTTTTACACAGCGATCTTTCTTACTGAGCACTGGCTGCTCTTAACGTGAAACAGATATGATGTGCACCTGTTGGTCCAACAGAGGGATACAATGATCCACAGCAGAGCATTTGGACAAATGTAAGTGCCAATAATATTTCAAATTCAAGTCATTTTGATGAAAAGTGAACCAGCACTGATTTTCTTTCCATTCCAGTCTAAATGGTTCTTTTATTCTTTAAAGCCTTTTGAAATAGTCTAGTACTGTGGGACTCAGAGTAACAAGCTAGTACTCAGGTTGTTTTCAGTGTCTTCAGCTCAGAAATGTCATAAAAACTCCATTATTAGCCCACATGGGAAATTTCTCACTGGTAGAGGCCCTGTCTAGTCACCAGGGACTCAGCATCTTGACCAAGGTCACTTCCACATGTGGACTGGAGAGAGCGAGAATCAAACCGTCAACCTTCTGTTTAGGCACAAAGCCACGCTACCTTCTTCAGACAAACTTTACTTATATAGCACCACCACCATATACAATTAGACCACTCAATATACTAAAAACAAACATAATACTGTACATCCAGGATTATTTTAATATCAAAATCTTTTTGCAGAGTCACATTGGAGAAACCATTTGTTTCCACTTTGCAATCAGCAAAACTTTTTCCCACCTCTGCCACAGGACAAAAAGTTGCAGCGCTGCCAGCTGGGAGGCCGAGGCCTCCACCTGCACTGATGCTCATGCGTGGCCCTGCCAGTTCGTTGGTGCACGCAGGTCACCTGGCGTGACTGGAAACCATGCCGTCCACAGGTGGTGGTGCACTGTGTCCACGGGCCCACGCGCCAATAAAGGGCACAGGCCTCGGTGGAGCAGTTCTTCAGGGATCTGGGCCTGCGAATACAAACACACACACAAGACACAAACCTGTGGATGAGGCGTTTATTCACTCATTCAATCCTATCATGACGTCTAGATTTACCTGGGGAGTCCACTGCACTTCCTGTAGGGGACTTTGGTACCGTTTGTGTCTTGGCAGTAGACATGGCGGTGCTGTGTGGCCAAACTGGGACCCACACACTGACCATGGCACTAAAAGACAAAAGCAGTGAGTTTACACTGTAAAACAGGATCTCTCTTTTTGCAAATATTATGCATTATCTTTAAAGACAAAGCAATTTTACTCAGATTTTTAGACAAACTTAGTTGAAAAAGACATGAAGCAGATAAACTCTTAGAAAAGGGTGACTTCCCTGACCACACCCAGTATTTGGCTCCTAACAGAAAAGGAAGTGATGCTTTTCCACTGACTAACAGGGAAACCCATGTTCCAAACTGCCACTTATTTGCTTCAGTCCATGCACACTTGTTTAGCCGTGTTCCTGTTTGATAACCAGTGGACTCACCGGCCCCCAGGAGGTCGTGGCCCATTGGGAACAGGGCAGGAGGTTGCACAGCCTGGTTTTAGAGGGTCTCCTGCCTGTGTCGAGACAGTGCCGGCTCTCTACCTCTCTTGCCCTGCCCACTGGACCCTTCATGCAGCGGACGCTCCTGGTCTGGGACCCACCCCCACAAGTGGCTGAACATGGCGACCAAGGATCCACTAGCCACCTAATCCAAAGGTGAACATCAGCATATTAAATTCATAAGATTAGGAGAAACCTTTTTGGGTGTGTGGTGGGAGGGCATTACTTAAATCCCAACAGACTTGGGATCATCAAAATATTTTCTTTTGAGAAGTCTGCACAAGCACAGAGAAATGAGTTGAGGGTGGGACATGAAGGAATCCCATGGGAAATATGGAATGCATGTAAAAGAGACAAGGAAACTGGTCTTATTAAAGCTAAAACTCTAAGTAGTAGCAGCAGGGTACCTGAGGGGGCAGCCTTGTCCATGGCACAGCTCAGCTGACTGGCTGCTGTTGGTCCTCTCAGGGCAAACAGGGCCATTTGCTACCATACTGTTACATCTGCCACCTGAAAGTACAAGTACGTGTTTTTGGTTACTGGTCAAAATCAATACAAGAGTGAAAACTGAACGGCTGATTAACGCAGCTGCCTTGAACATCTAATTGTTGTCATATGGTGAAGAAAAGTGGTTAACCTGTAGTGGTAGAACATGCACAACTGATGACTTATCATGCTCCAGGGAGGGTGACCCGGGGCGTGGCTCGCTCTGGACATTCCCTGTCACTGACTCGGCCACTTGGGTCACAGCTACTTAAGGCCTACTGTGTATCTGTGTCTGTGGTTCTGCGTGGGTGTGTGTGTTTTTCAGTGCAAAAGAATGCTCTCTGAAATTCACAAATTAACCAAAAAAAAAAAAAAAAAAAAATTACTGTAACCTGGACTACATTAAAGGACAAGTTGAACTTAATGGTGAACTGAAAAAACATAGAAAAAAATCATCTGGACTTGGTTTTAGGTAGAAAACGTTTCACCTCTCATCCAACAGGCTTCATCAGTTCTCAGCCTCTTGGATGAGAGGTGAAACGTCTTCTACCTAAAACCAAGTCCAGATGATTTTTTCTATGTTTTTTCAGCTTACTATGACCTGGATGACTGAGAATTTGCATGGACATGCTGATGATGAGCTAATACTGATTCTAGTATTTGATTCTAGCTACAGAAACTAAACAGTAATGAATTCACAATGTGCTCATTACAGAACCTTACTTGTGCTACTCAATATTACACTTAGGAGTTTAGTTTTTCATTTCTGCACATAGCTAGACGTTTCCCTTTGTTCTCAGTCTTCATTATTGACAGATATGAAAATGCCATCCTCAGCAAGAAATGGATTAGCATATTCCCTAACATGTTGAACTTTTTGAGAACAATATTCAGACTCCAGCTGGTATGTGCCTACTGTTTTTAACAGACCATTCTACAGTAGATGTTTTGTGCTCGGGAGCTCGACTATAACTGGAGGGTCATTAAACACACAGACTTACAGTTGATTCAAACATATTTACAACAAAGTTCGGTGTTTGACAACCTGTACCTGTAATTTGCAGCCAAGACGAAAGAGATGCAGAGCCAAGATGGTTCCTAACAGCACAGGTGTACAAACCCTCATCCACTTTGCTCGGAGCCTGGATCCTCAGTGCGCCGTTGGGCAACAGGCCTATTCTGCCAGCACAAAGAGATAAGACCCACTGAATCTGAAACAGCTCTGTCAAAGAACAGTGAGCTGCAATGAACCACACTGAAGGATTGGTCTTACCTGCTGTTGTAGTGCAATGGTTTTCCGTTCTTCGTCCATGTTAGTGAAAGTTCAGGGTTCTCCAGTGCCTCACATCTCAGCTCCAAAGTAGCAACTGGTTTCTGCAGCAAAACTGGCACACCTACTTGAACGACCATTTCAGACAACGGCTCCACTCTAACCCTTCTGGGCTGTTGGATTATTACTGGGTTTCTTGGCCTGATGTTCAGCCCTTGAATGGAAGATTCTGCACTTTCAAGAGGATGAAGAGTTGACTCGTTGGTTTCACCTTGTGCCATAGTGAGCTCACTGAGCAACTGAGCGATGAGGTGTTCCCCTTCAGAGAGATTACGCATGATCTCATCAAGCCTGTGGGTATCAACAATAAGCATGACCGGGTTGGAAAGTTCTGCACTTGCTCTCTCGCCCTCCAGGGGTGACCTGTTTTTATCACTGGAGTGTGGTTGGACAGAGCCTCTGAGTTCAAGCAAATGCTGAACAATATTGTCATATTGGTTGAGGGGGATGGGTAGCTCCTGAAATCCTTCTCCCGCTGAGGTCAGATCTGGCTGCCCAGTGTTTTGCTGCCTACCTGCGAAGAGCCATGACTCTGGACCAGACAGTTTCTGCTTGCTGCCAATAACCTGCAGGATGAAATGCTCCCGTGCTGGGCCTGCGATGCATGTGTATATCCCAGCATCAGATGCACGAACCTGTTGAATCTTCACATAACCAAATGACGTCAAAGACAGGTGTGGGAGGCTTACCAGGGGCTTCCCTTCCTTCAGCCATTGGATGTGGCCCTTGCGGAAGTGGCGGGTTGGGCAGCGAAGGACCACAGTTGTCCAGGGCAGGAGGTAGGCATAGCCTCCCACTACCATTTGCAACTTTTTGCATTTCCTCCACTGAATATACACCTTCCTCTGAGTCAGTATGGTGGGATCAGGCTTGACAGAGTCTGTGATGAAATTAACAAGACAGGCAAAAGGCTAGTTGTTTGTGCTTCTGTGCATTTGTAATTTTCCCTTAATTTCAGTTAACACAATTTAGCTAAGGAATGTTTTTTCTTGCTTAGTATCAAGTCTTTCTGTCAGTCTCCACTCTCTTAGCAGTACAAATAAATTAAGCCATGCAAAGAGGGGGTCTCTTACTGTTACAGAGCCTGAGGGAGCATGGGCGGATCTGGGTGGGCCGAGCCAATAGGGAGCAGTTCTTAGGGTCTACAGTCCAATGTTCCCCATCTTTCCCTTGTTTTCTGCAGACTACCTGTAGTCTCTGAACACCATTTCCACAGGTCACGGAACACTAGGCAAAAATGTATGATGTGAAACTTTGCAAACTCCATATACATGAAATAGAGAATTCTGACTTTGACTACATCATATTTGTAGGTCAGTCATGTCTGTCTACCTGGGACCAGTTGGCTGTGACCCACTGTGGTGGGCACTCCTGCTTGGCACAGGGCTGCTGGTCTGCAGGGCTCTTGGAAGGGCAAAAAGTGTCGGGCAGCTCCAGGAAGCTGCCATCGGCCAGCCGCTGGTTGCACTCCTCTGAACTCCACCGCCACAGCTCCGGGGGCACTGCAGCGACAAAAACACACCAGCAGAACTTCCTTTAGTTGGGGATTACATGGCGGTCTATTTGCAATAAACTGACTGAATATCCTTTTACCTGTCCCCAGTTTTGTGTGTCCCACACAGGAGGGCAGTCAAAGCGGTTGCAGGCTTGGACGGGAGCGGGTTTGGGATCTTGACAGTCTTCATCCCTTAAAACTTCAGTGCGGTTGCTGTTCCGAGAGGGCCGGTGACTACAAGCCACAGTGCGGGTCCTCAGACCAACCCCACAGCTAGCAGAGCATGAGCTCCACTCACCGGTTTCCCACCTGTCAATACAATATTTATCATCAAACTATATCATGCTCCAGGACATGTACTGTATATCTGGTAATATTTTAACTGTATGTAATGAAGTTAAGTATCTGGGTCATGTTATAAATGACTGTTTGACCGATGATGGGGATATGTATCGGCAGTGCTGTATGTTGTATGTGCAAGCAAATGTATTGGCACAGAAATTTGGTTCATGCTCAGATGGGGTAAAATTGACTCTTTATAGCGTATTGTTCCTCTTTGAACACTGCCCACCTATGGTCTAATTATAAAAAAGGCAGTCTTCGGAAATTGACTGTGGCTTAAAATGATGCCTTGAGACTATTACTGAAAAGGCCTAGATGGGTGAGTGCCAGTGAATTGTTTGTGCCACTACAAGTTAGTACTTTATCAGCTGTTTTAAAAAAAACCTGATGTATAAATGTATCTGTCGCTTGAATAGCTCGGAAAACAACATAGTTTTATTGTTGACTAACGCTGCATATAGTGACATGCGATATACATCAGTACTCTGGAGACACTGGTATACTTGTCTCTTAAAGGGGTAGTAGTGGACTGGTTGTGTTTTGTGGTGTTTTTTTTATTGTTTTTATTATTGTTTGTTGTTTTTTATTAGTCAGAATTTGGACCTTGAGTCTATATATCTATATATGCTGAGTTAACCAAGTTTCTTAGGTCTTTAGGCAGATACACAATGGAACACCAGGTTTTAGTTGTGCTGGATTTTTACCTGTGTTTGGTTGTTCACTACACATACAGGCTAGTATTTAGCCTTAATGTAAATCATCATAACTTAGCCTCTGTGCTGGACCACTGACCTTTCACCTCTTAACCTTGACAGCCCCTGATTAATCACAATTCTTTGTGCTTTGTGAATGTGTATGTGTAGCCCATTATGCAGCCTGTAAAGGAGAGCAGTCAGGAGGAGTTAAGTGTTGATGTTTTCTCTTGGTCCCACGAGGGGACACTCACAGTTTTATGAATGTGTAAATTCATGAACGCGAATACAAGTGAGGAGTGATGCACAGGGCCGGATCCTGGCGAAGACACGTTAAATCTCCCAGTGAATTCAGTGATATCTGAGGAATCCCTATAGCACTGCTTCACCCACATTTTCCCAGTGACCTATACATGAACTAATATTTCTATTACTGTACAACACAATTTCATGCAGAGAGATGAATCAAACATTAAAGCTACCTTGAAATGTTTTATTCCAATCTCGACAGTAATGTGTCTAACTATTAACTAGGCCTTTAAAGGCACCAAAAACTTTGGCTTTGACCATGATGGCAGCAGCTTGACTTCTTGCATGACAGATTAGGTGATATTTCAAAGCTATTAATATTGACTCCAGGGTCCAGGGACTGAAAAGAACTGGGAATGAAGCTAGTTTCTGGACTGGTCCTATACTTAAAGCCACATCTTGTGGCTGCTTCCCTTCAGAGGGAACAGTATCCAAAGAGTGGAGCTTAATATGGACGTGAGGAGACCTCAGGGAGGGAGTAAAGGGCCAAAGGAAACAAGTCCAATACAGTGTTTGTTGTGCCTAAAAACAAGACTCAAGGCCTGGAAAAACAGGCAAGCCTCTGGGTTTTCTGACTGCAGTGTTAGTGGTGGAACACTGACACTGCGCGTGGTGTTAACCTGAAACATGTGGCCTACCGCGAAACCCACTCACTGTTCAGTCATATTAGACAACATGCATTTTTTACTATTTAACCTTTCGGGTGTTTCATTTTGGTGTAAATGTTGTACACAAGTTATTGACAATGAATTTACACCTATTTAACTTTTCAAGGACATTCCTGACAGCCTGACATGTCTTCCCCAAGACTTCTGTTTTTATGCTAAAAAACAGAGGTGTTTAAAAGGAACCCCAGCTACAGCAGCAGGAGACCTCCTACATTTCAGTGCTGATTCAACCAATTTTAAAAAAATCTTCCAAAGTTGTTCCACGGACAATTTCCCCAACTGAGCCTCGCACTGTGTCTGATTCGGACCAGGTTCCACAAGCTGTCCCGCTGGCTTCATTTCCTACCGTCAGTGATACAACCATCCATCTCCATCACTCTGCTTTAGTATCACTTGGACTCAAGTGGCCTAAATGGTGATTTAATTGGTCCAATAGTTTTAAGCTGAGAGGGATAATGTAGTAGATTAGAATGATTTAAATCTCTTTTGTACACAAGCAGTGATTAGTTGAGATTAACTGATTCAACTAGTGTGTTGTTTGATTATCTGAGAGTTAAGCAGTTGCAGGTGCAGGACCCAGGGCGCATCAGGGAAATGGTATGTGGATGTCAAAGCTTCATCTTGTCGGCCAGATTTTTGTCCTGGTTTTAATTAATACTTTCTTCTCGAATGCAAGCAAATCATTTTTCCAAAAACATGTCCTCCCTGTTTTGACTGCATCCATCGATCAAGTCTACTTTAATGTTCATGCACAAATGGTTTTAAACAATGCCTAAATGATAACGATGTAGGTCTGATCTGTGGGCTTTAGGCTACCTGGGTGGGCAGGGCTGGGTTTTGCAGTCCTGGAGGAGCTGCGGAGGCCGACGGGAGCTCACACACAGGCTCTGGTCTGCTGCCTCCCTGGTTTGCTTGTTCAGGCAGATGACCACAGCCTCTTGCACACCTGGGATTAGACAGTAGCACAGGAATCACAAGCAGGGCCAAAGAACCATAAACTGTGATGCAGGGTTCATTCACATGCTGTGTGTGTTTTCAACACTTAAAATGTGAATATAAACATGCACACTGTCCTATAGCAAAAATGCAAACACATATTGTTCTTGTTAAACAGCTCTTCCTCACATATTATCACCCTGGGGAATAAAATATTTCAGGTCAACACTGCAATGAAGCAATCCAGATATTAGGCCCCTCAATGAAAGGACACAGCGGCTGTGGCTCATGGGACACACTGAACATAAAACAGTGTAGCCGCCTGCTAAACCTCTGGATTGGACTGAGGATAAACTTTAACGGTATGATGTCAGGTCACGTTAAAAGGAACGTAACATAAATCTTAGAGTCTGCTTCTAATGAAGGGGACAATAACAGTAATGCAGGCACTTCAAATGCTACAGTGGTGTGATGGTCCACAGGAGCGCAGCCTTCGGGGTGTGTACTGTATGTGACATCCGATATCGGCTTATAATCATCACGGAATGGAAGGTTGTTGGGTTTGGACGAGTGCACGCACACGCTGACGTCGACAAAGCCTACGCCCGTGTACGGACTTAAGTTACACATGGACATACAGTGGTGGCGTGCAGGCTTGCATGTGGATGTGGGGAGATTAAAGTGGGCCTCAACTAATGTTGGCAGGATGTTTAGGAAAACTGTCTCTGTCTGGTGGAGTGTTCACTGCTGCTGTGAGAGGCGGAGACCGTTAGGGTTAAACTTCCTATTCCATCCATTATCATCTAATATCAAACAAGCTACTTCTGCTTCAAAGCCAACACTGGCATGACCTTAGTCATCCACTGCTAATTGCTCAGACTTTTCACCTTAACGGCATGACCTTAGTCATCCACTGCTAATAGGCTCTGACATTTCACCTTAATAATAATGAACAGAGCTGGTTTTCATTGAGGAGCCTAATACCAGGGTGGTTTCATTGCTTGCAATAGTTTGTACATATATGATTAATAGAGTAGCTGGGACAAAGTCAGTGACAGAGCGTGAGGTTTCGTTTCAGGATTCAAGCTACACAATATATTTTTAGTATGTATACAATAAAAACTATTCAGTTATGGGTTTAATGAATGATAACACTGATTTCTGATTGCATCAGATTTCTGAATCTGCCCTCCTAGCTCCTTCTCAGAGCTATGCTGTGGACTGTCTGTTCTGTGTATTTTCTTTTATTAGAGCGGTCACTAATGATCCATACCTCCCCCACAACTCTCTGAGCACTCCGTAAACCCCTCATACTCCCAGTCATGCAGTTCCTCTATTCCAGGTGTCTCCTCCTCTTCATCTTCCTCCTGCTCCTTTTCTTTTCCTTGGCCCAAAACACTAGAGCAGGGAGTTCGGTAGCAAGGCTGACTTATAGCGGGTTTGACCCCCTCGCACTCATCATCTGGGAGGTCAGCAACAGTCTGGGAGAAGGACAGCAGCACTTGGCACTTGACGGTTCGTTGCTGGGTCCCAGCACCGCATGTCCTGCTGCAGGGCTGCCAGGGCCCAGGGATGAAGCTGGAGAGGAGATGTAGTTTGTTTGAGAGTGCAAGCAGGCGATGGTCGATCACAGACTAATATAAACTGTTCATTCAGGAACTAGTCATCACATACCTATGAAAACAGGCTGAGAAAGGTAGCTACAGTGCTGATTTGAAAGCACATTTATAGCAAATCACAGATTTTTAGCCTTCATCCATACAGATTTTAGTGATTTTCTGCTAAGTCATAAACTCACTACTTATGAAATTCAGTCCTGCTGTGATTAACTGAACAGCTGTGAATCATTGGGATCAGTTATTCTTGGATAAACAGCTTTCACCCCATCCTTCCTCATCTTAAAGAATAGATCAGAGGAGGAAATACTTGTAGATCACTGCTGTTCCTGAACACCTGAAGGCCTATCAAGGTTGGGTGACAGTTAGGAGACAGAGACCAAACCGTCATCCCTTCAATAGCCTTGGGAGAGTGGAAGTTTAGAAAATGTGGGACAGAAACCTGAATCCTAACTCATCTTCAGATTTATATTGCACATAAAAACCATGAGCTAAAATGAAAAGCTTAGTTCAGTGAAGGAGCGGTGAGGGAAACCTACATCTCACGTTCTTTCCAGGATTTCCATTGTGGTTCTTTAACATTTTAAAGCTGATGATTGAGGAGCTCATAGAAGCTGTTTGATGTCAGCCTTGTGTTCACTAACTGCTCCTTGATTTATGAAAATTCAAAGACAAAAGAGCATTTTTACCACTATGTGCACCTGATACTCCCTGACGGCCCTGTAATATTTTTCTTTTATATAGCAGTCCTCAGTCCATCTGGCTTGGACTAGATGTTTGCCCGTGCTGTTATATATCCAGCAGCAAGTACAACAGCTGGCAGCTAACGTTGGGGGTTGCAGGCAGAAGAACATCTGGGAGTGAGAGGCTTTACCTGTAGCAGCAGTTACATCATTGCCTGTTACTTTCTGCTTTGTACCATGTTTTATGGTCTTCACACAACTGTTCTCATTATACCCACAAGAAAGCCACAGAAATAATCATGAAAACTAAAACTGAAGCAGCAACTGAGGCATTATTAATGATGAGGCAATCACTTACTGATGTTTAGTTTAGACAAAAATGAATGAACAACTGAATGACTATAAATGTCGTTGGGCTGAATTGAACAAAACGATCATTTCTCCCTTTACATAGAGAATGTGAGGGTACGTCACGCTGTGTTGAATGTCGGGACAGCGCCCATTTTGGAGGCATGTGCTGTATTTACCTGCATATGTTTGTTTTGTTTGTATATAAAGTTGCTTAAATCATTTAGATCACTTTACTGACTGTGGTAATTTGGGATGGATAACCTTAGCTGGCTAACTCGTAGTGGACCCAGATATCTAGTTGATGAGAGCGATAGACTAAAAAATGACTCTGCACACTGATCTCAGCTCTCGGTTCGAGAGCTAACACCAGCTACCAGCTGTCGGCAGGTGACGCTAACACTGCAAATGGATCCATTTCTGTGGTGTCTGTCCTCAAACCGAACATTAACGTGGAAGTTTGGCTGTAGTTGAAGCACCGCAGCTCTATGTAGCTGTATGGGATTGTAC
>NW_018128206.1:63424-79465 GCF_001952655.1 Monopterus albus | reverse complement strand
TGTTTTATATGTGCATCTGTAGCTCACTTGACTTTTTAGTGGTCAGTGTTTTTGTGTGTAGACTGTATAAATGAATCTCTGGTCTTTTCTTCTATGTATACATCTCATCCACAACTGGAATATGATTAGTTTAAGTACTGTTTTCTAATGCCAGTCAATTATACAATGTACCAGAGCCACTTTCTACATGGCTCCCTTCTTCTTTGATGGGGCAGTCTGACCACACCACAACATGAGAGGTTAAACCCCGCAGGTTTAGAGGATTCAATATAATTACAGCACAATCGGATCTTTACGAGAACTCAAGGACTGATTGTGTTTTGGACAAACAACCACCAGCAGTTAGATCTCGGAACAGAAAGAACAAATTCACCAAGTGAACCCACAGAAATATTTGTCTTCATGCACAGTTAAAGTCCATCTGTTGGTTCAAAAACAATCTTGATTTCATTCATGGAGGGAAACAACACATTTTTCTGCTATCTGCCAAAGCCCTATCCTCTAATCCTATCAATTAAACATCCATCGGTGGAACTATTTTATTTATTCATGGTGGGGGTAAGGTGAAAATACTCTGGCTATGTTGTAGAACATATATGGATTTAATTTTTCAAGCGGTTGCACAGCAGTGGCTTTGGGCAGGCACAAGGTCCTGGCAATGTAGGTGCAGTAAGTCTAACACAGGAATTTCTTTCTCACATCCGTAACCTGGCAGATGTTGTTGTTGGCTTGGGTTCTGCATATTATACACATATTGATGTGCTTTTGGAGGAAAGACTTTTTTTTGCAGTGGAGCGAAATCATATGTTTTGGCAGCCCTCTCCTTTTCTCTCCCTGTAATGATAAGTAAAAGTAACAGATGTTTTGAAATGGCTAACATGGACGCTAATGCAAGTCATGCAAGACGCTGGGTCGAGTCCAAGCATCGTCCATCTTCAGAATTCAGCCTTTATTAGTCAACAGATACATGAGACGGGAACATCTGGAACATCTGAGGGCTTGCTGAGGTCATACTGGTAGCCAGCAGGTCAACCATCTGCTGTTTCTCTCTTTCACGTTCACTTTCCTCTTTTACCTTAAATAACCTCATTCAGCATATTTATTCCTTAGCTCTGACAATACACACCTCCAAGGAAGCATCGCAACATTACGCTTCAAAAGCATGGGTGAATTTGCCTCGACACAGCTGTTCTGCCATGATGTCTAACGATCGCTTGGTATGCATAGCTGTGAGAAGAGACTTAAACATGTCCATACTTTAAATAGTGTTAGAAAAAAAGACGGGACTAGAGCTGCACTTTTTGAAGCCAATTGAACAAACCTGGCAGTTGACATGAACGCAGCCACAATCCAGTGGTGGTTTTCTTGGCAGCACCGAGATCTGTCTACTTCAATTTCACCTTTAGGTAAATCTTAAGTTCTGCATGATGAAAACTGGGAGCTGACGTTTGCTTCTTCACCCCTGCTGAGTTCACACACTAATTCTTTTACAGAGTAAAGTCCCCTTGATTTTTCCAGTTTTTGAACCCTGAGAGTCATTTAAAGCTTTAGGAATTTCATCTTCCCAACTAATTCAACGCAACACTTGTCATCAGACAGAACAGAATATTCACCTCAGGCAGTAAATTGCACCTCCAAACAGGCTATGTGATCTGGGTGACAGGTGTGTTAGGATTCAGGCGAACTCTACTGAGATTTCCAGAAAGAGAAGCAGTCGACATGCAGGTCTGCCAAAAATCTTTTCTTTCTGAGCATGCTTGTGTTAGTGTAGTTGTGTGCGTGAGTGGCACTCACGTCGGTTCCTCCGTCACTGTGACTTCATCCTCCAGCTCTATGGCCTGCTTATGCCACACAGATTTCGCCTCTACTGGGAGTGTATCTAGAGCAAATCACCCAGAAGACACGGAGGTTTAACATCGAAAGAAAAATACTACTTTGTTTTAGAAATCAGTTTGGTTATTACACATGACTGAAAACTCACCTATGGGCTTGTAGCAGGGCACACTCACCAGACACTCCTCCTTGATGTAGGGTTTGGTGGTGGGGTTGCAGCCTCCAGCGTGCAGTCCCCTGTGATCGATGCATAACACCACCCTGTAGCGCAGCCCCTGACCGCAGGTCACCGTGCACTGGTTGTAACAGGAGCATTAATAAGCGACTGATAGCAGCGTTCACAGACAGAGGGGGTGACATGTTGAGCCCTGCTCCTGTGACCACATCTCTTTGTGTTTGACAGAACTTCTTAGCTTTTGACTCAAAGGATATTAGAAAAGACAGGCCTTCTAAAATCCCTGCAGCTCTCTGCTCAGGAGTGCACTTTGTCTGTCATCTGCCAAAACAAGCATTTATAGGCAAAAGGAAGAATGTGCTAGGTAAACAGCAAGCCAGGTTTTTTAAAGGCTACAAATCTGGCTCCCCGGGACTCAGGAGGAACCTGAGAGGAAGTTATACAGGACATTTATGGTTAATGTGACGGCACGTCTGCCAAACAAGCGAGTTGTTACATGGATCTAAATGCACCTTCCTGACACATAAACAGCACAGAGACTTTAGAGTTTTAATTAAAACTTTAAATGTTTCAGATGTGTTCAAAATCAGGGGTGGTGAAAGACAATGACACTGAGACCAGCAGTGCCTCTTTTAATCACATAGCGAGATTCTGTTTTAATTTGTAAGTGTTCCTATCACATTCATAAAGCCGCGTGATGTCTGAAGAGGTGACAGCATCTCAGGTCAGACCAAGGGTATTTTTGTTTCCACCATAACCATGTTTTTTTTACCCTCTTCTAACTTCATGGGTTAATTAAGACCCGCTGTGGTGACGTGCAGACCACAAAGACAAACGAGCCTTTTGCTAATATTTGACATTCAGCTACAGAGCACAATGAAACATCTATTTATATTTGGTTACTAGACATTTTAGCTCAACTTTCTCAACAGTCCTAATTTTGTGATGCTTTCCAGCACCTCACAAAAGAACAACAAGTCTTTATATCCAGTACAAACCATTTAAGATAAATGTTAGGGGCACCTACTGGTGACCACTCCTGTGCAAGCCAGGTGGGGCAGTCGAAGGTGTTGCAGGGCTGCAGGATGGCTGTCTTGGGAGCATACAGACACTTCCACTCCTCGGTGGGAGTGATGTTTCCATGCATGTCTTCCTCCACACAGGACACGGAGCGACTCTGGATGCCCCTGCCACAGGAGATGGAGCAGGCCGTCCAGGGACTGCTCTCCCATCTGGCATTGTAAAAAGGTTACAAGTCATGAAGCCAATGTGTTGTGTGTCACCATTTTGTCTCGCAGTGGTCGAGCACATACCGAGGAAGGGGGTGGTAGAGGTCATATGGCATAATTTGTTTGTAGCCGTCACTAAAAGGCAGAATCACAGGACATTAGGGTTACACAATCTGCTGCAGACAGATCAATGACATGCTGCTGATGTCTGAGTTACCTGGCCAGACAGGGCTCCAGGTTGCACTCCTGCAGTTTGGGCTTAGGTTTGACATTCTCTGGGTAATAATGACAATACTGGTCCACAACCACCCGACCGCTCCGCAGGTCAAAGCACTCTGCTGAGGTCAGCTGGTAACCTACAAACAAGATAAAGTGAAGAAGCTGTTGGCATCACAGTTTTCAGTCAGTTACTATCAACAGCAGTACAACTACTTGCTCACCTCCACCACATGTGACAGAGCAAGGGAAGAAGTCGGTCTCTCTCCAGCGGTGGATGATGGGCTGGTAGTAGATGTACTGGACCACGCTGTCTGCTCCACTGGCGAACTGCACCTGAACATCCAGCACATTATTTAAAAATAATAATAATAACAAATAGGCTAACACGGGTTCAAACCATGGACACATGTTCTCAGTAAGAACAGTCTTATAAGCTCAAATCAGTCAAGACAACTTGAAGCTTTCCCCTAATTAGTAACAGGCCATGTCCTCATTTCATCCACATTCAGATAGCTTTGCATGGTTCTGTGTTTGATTGACAGCTAGTCTTTTTCGCTCTCCTCTTTTGGCTGACAAAACCTGTGGCTGGATATTCCTAGATCTCTCCCTTGGCACTGCTTGAAGATCTGAGACTGGTGGGAAAAGGCTGACAAAAATGAAAATATAGTAAATTTGTTTGCTGACAGTGCCAACACATGACTGAAACATACTGGAATGTGTTTAGATACGTTTTCACACGCAAACATTGTAGGGATTTCACATTGTTCTTGTACCTTCAGGCCTCAAACATACTAAAGAAATGCCCAAGGACATATTGTATGTACAAGGCACGTAACTCAAACTCCACTGCCACTCATTCACATTCATGTGTTTACAGTGGAAAGACTGTCTGGCAGCTTCTTAATATGATTATCCTCTTGTCCAGATTTCTTCCAGAGCGGTGATAGGAACTGGCCACGTGCCTTGTAACAGACTAGAAAATGATGCATTTACAGCTTCTTGGATTTCTGTCTCCTCAATTGTTATTTATTGTGAGGCTTGTTTTATGAGAGGGGAAGTTTTCACAGGCCTTTCCTCGTCCACGGTCTGTATAATTTTTATTGTCCACTCATGGGTCTGAGAATGTGTGTGTCATT
Organism: Monopterus albus; assembly: GCF_001952655.1. Lineage (NCBI taxonomy): Eukaryota > Metazoa > Chordata > Actinopteri > Synbranchiformes > Synbranchidae > Monopterus > Monopterus albus. The sequence goes on along the minus strand of NW_018128206.1, from coordinate 74,873 downwards.
CTTTAAAAAAATCCTCTGCTGCTCTGTGTTATGTTAAAATACGTAGGTAAGAATTTGACATGTGATAACCAGACACAAGATAATTCTTCTTTCAAAGCTTAAGACTCCCCCATAAATCAAATACAACTTTTATCAGATGTTTACATTTACACCATACAGTACAATTACTGTCTCAGCCAAAAACATGGAAATTGTTTAGTATATACTAATATACACCACTAGATTTGGAGCTACAAATGTATGTGCTGTTATTGTAATGTGTGTATGACACACTGCTTCAGAAACGTGTTGTCCCTCAGAGACAGCAGGCAAGGATTTGCTCTGATATCTGTAAAACTAAACATACAAAATCAAATCTGCTTTGAACTCTGCACGATACAAAGAGTTCACCAGGAGTTAATGGAAATAAGAACCTGATCAGAGGCCAGTTTGGCTGGGACATGCTCTTTTTTTTCTGAGCTTTGCATAGCTAAAACCACAGTTCTGCGTTAAACTGCAGAAAAGACAACAGAAACATCCCCGTGATGTCAGCTGCTCAGTAGAGGGGAAACCGGCTGGGGTCGTCTGGAAGCAAAGCCTTTAGAGCTGGTCTGAAGGCCACTGGTTGGCGCTACCTGGTAAGAAAGGTTTGTGCACCCAGTCCTCTTTAGATACCAAATACTCCATGTTCACTAGCTAGTTGCTAGCTTTGAGTGAAGGATGTTTGGTGCTGGGCAGGGAATGTGTAACAGGTTTATCAGAGCTTTTTGGCTGAAAACAACTGCCAATGCTGGCAAACCAAACGATACAAGTCGTAGGCTGTAAAACCAACAGCTGAAAGACGCTAAAATGAAATGTTACATAGAGGTGAGGGAACCTGAAGAGTTGGGTGATATTTCAGTGGGTTTGCCACTTTGAAAAACTTGTTTCACCCTACACATATTAAACTGAGCCATGTATAATGTGCAGCTTTAAGTCACTTGGACTCCTACTTTAACAGTGAAGTCAGCTCCGAGTGGGCCAGTGATTCTCAGGACCTCCTTATCAGAAAGTTTCTGGTAGTCCAAGGTGGTGTTCTCCAGGTGGTACTGGCCTGATGTGTCTAAGACCAGCTCGTCCTTCGCCCCTTGCAGGGTCTTACTCTCCACATCTAAAGAGGGCACAGAGCAGAGCACTAAAGCACAATGCACACGTCATAGCCGGGATGAGGAATCTCCACCGAATTTATCATAATAATCATTTCATGTTTCAGCCGTAAACAAAACAAGATGTAAATAAAATGTCAAGATATTCAAAGAATGACTCCTATTTATCTCTGGCCTTCAGTCTGATCTGGTTACACACAGAGTGGCTGTTGCATTTGGAGGCAGAGAGGCTCACTGTGGCTCGCCAACACCACGCTGAGCTTTTCCACTGTTTGCCCTGACTTCACCCTCGGCCTAACAAGGTCTCGTGTGGTTCCAGCATGGGCATTTAAACAAAAGCAACAGGGAAACAAGTACTAACCGGCAGCAGCCGGCGTCTGCAGACAGATGGTTACAATTTAAGTGCCCTTGGTCAAAAAGAAAGTGAAAAATGTGTCCATCCAGAAAAACAAGAGATCTTGGCCCTGCTCAAGAAACTATCTGGAGCGAGGGATCGGTACAGAGACGGAACATTTGTTATCGATTTGATCCAGTGGACAGTTTTATGCCAGTACTTGGCCATCGATGATCTCTGCTTGGAAGCCTTATATCTTCTTAGAGAGGTCTTTAATAATATAATATATTTGGCCATTATCAGGCCAAATTGATTAGAAAGGTTTATTGGAAAGATTCAGCAAGTACAACATAAATAATGAGAAGGTAATACAGTTTACAGTGCAGTATTTGGTGATAAAAAAAAACTGCCAACTTTAAATATCATGTTGGATGGAAGGGCACCCTGGACCTACCAGGACTTACACAAGTGATCCGGGCCTTTCAGGACGAGACGTACATGACGACTCTTATAGGGGATGATGACGACTGTATCCTCAGCTTGAATGAGACAGACAGTGGGAGAGAGAGCATGAAGAACTACCTAATCAGTACTTAATTATATAAAACACGACTAAATCAATATAAATACAGCTGGTAACACAAATACAGTCTGACAACAGAGGATCTGACCAGCATGGTGCCAGGCAGCAGAACTCCGGGGTGAGAGTGCACAGACAGAAAGTGATACCTAACTATGCTAATACAAATAATAATGTCATTCAAGAAAAGAATTATATGGCCATAAACACCAACGGCACACTTATTAAAGAGGCCAAAGTAAGGCACTAGAGAACATGAGACCATAATGCCTCTTGGAAAAAATGATCATGACTGTGTATTCTAGAGACACTTTTTGAATGCGAGTCAGTTGGAACAGGTTTCAGTCGTCAGTGACGTCGCACTTTAAGATACTTCCACACTGACCTGATCAGTGGTGCAGTAGTTGCTGCCTGGCTGAAAGCTGAGTCCAACCTAGATGACAAGTTGTTCTGTCAGACTTTAAAAAGCAGTTTTAGAAGGAACTTCTCTTTTATGGGCTTCTTTGGCCACGACAGTAAAAGCTCTTCTCCAACTGGATATTTTGGGTCAGCACACCCTGAGCCGCGTTTTATAGTTTGAGACTAAATATAGGTTTACATTGTAAAGTTTTCTCATTCCACTGTTGTCAAAATGTGTAAACATCTCTGCAACACACTCCTGATCAAGGCTGCTCATCTTGTTCTGTGGTGAAGGTTACCAAATTTACATTCAGATTATTTAAACAAAATCTAAATCTCAAGTTGAGACTGGTCTCTCTCTCCTTTTTTAATAAAGAAGAAATGACAAAAAGGCTAATATCCAAAGTGTTCGCCAGCCACCAGCCTCATAAGTCTTGCCATCGAACTCATTCCATATGTCCGTGCATTTGTCATTACAGCGCCTGTGATCAGCTGAAGTGTTTGTGCGAGTGGGACTAATGAGGGCCAAAGACATAAAGTAAAATCAGTGTAGTTACATTTAAATAAAAGAAGTAATTGTGTTTACATTGGAAAAACCAAATCTGCTCAAGTAAAGATTCTTTACTTTTTCCTGAAGCATGCTGGGATTTGTAGTGTCCCCGCACAAGCCGGCAGGATGAGCCATCTCCACTGCAGATGCCACAGTTGTCCTCCTTTGCTGTGCTCCCCAGCTCATGATCACAACCTACAATCTGTGACAAACAGGGAGAGTAAACGGCAGCGACGATACCAGACGCTCTCTTTCCTGACTTTCTTCAGAAAAGAAAACAAACAAACAAACAAAGCTTGGACATTGCAAAGAAACAAGTAAAAATGATCCCAGAAAATGAACTTGTGTCATTGACTATTAACTAAAGTCCCGTACTTTGTTTGCATTAAGATACACTCCCTTTGAGCTGCCTGTGAGTTTTTCTAAAAATAAAAAAAGTCCCCCACTGTTCACTATTAAATCTGGAACCACTGGTTGACTGATGGAGTTTTTCATAATTTCTGTTATTAACATAAAAGCAAAACCACAATGGGAGTCTAACTGCGGTAAGAGAGAGTAATAGTCTTTGTGTGTCTGGGCACACACGTCGCCAGGGGACATGATTCAATTAACTGGGGAAAAATACATGGCCTGTGATTCAAAAGCTTAAACTCAACTATTATTCTCAGTTGGTATTCATTTGCAAAGCAGATGGGATGTTAACAGAGTCCCAAGTCCTTCTCCTACCTGGCAGACTCCACTGATACACATGTCCAGGGATTCGGTGTAACAGCGAGTCCCATCCAGCACCTTGGGAGCCAGCTCCACTACAGCACCCGAGCCCTTGGCTTTGCACTTGAGGGCACAGGGGTTCTCTGGGTCGTTGTACACAGGCAGCCACTCGTGGTACTGCCCCTGGTAGTGCACATCTGCATAAGCTGAACACTGCTGAGCACGGAAATCACCGGCATCCGGAGGGCAGTCCTGAGGGAGACACAGAAAAGAAAGCCTGAGATCCCAACATTTCACTCCTCAACCTTGTACCCTCGTTAGTTCGCTTCTATCACACTGAATTCTCAATTTCAAAACCACTTGGAAGCTTTATTACAAAAAACTGACTTTACGAAACTTACCACATTACTGCATGTGCGATATTTGATATTCTGCCCTTCACAGGTCCTGCAGAAATAAAAAACTGAGCTGGATGAACTGGCTTTAGGATGAACAAACCACAGTGTGCATCACTGACCTGTCTCCGAGGCAGCTGGTATTTCAACCACTGACACCCATCAATTTTTAATCACTGAAATGTGAATGCAATCCTATACTGATGATGCAATAACCCAGAAACATGGCATCTGTCATGTGCTTGCAAAAAGATTTAACAACTTAATCCATTCAGTGTGACTGTGCATACATTTGGGGAGGGTGTTGTGGCTGCTGTGCTTTGCATAGGAACACTGGTATAATACAAGAAACAGAAATACTGTGTCAATAATGGGTTAATATAAATTGAACATCATTTGGAAGAAAGGGAAAATTGGAAACAAGTATCAATAGGTACTAGAAGAACTAAACTACACTGAGCAAAGCCCTCTGAGCATGTCTGCTGAACAGCTTGGAGCAGTTTGGATCACAACTTTTTCCGTGACAGTCTGCTGTAGTGTCTGTGCACAAATTACAGAGCTATCCACTTATTGAAAATTAGGATTCCTCTGTGTTTTGATGCCGAGTGATGATAAACCACTGACGGTAACTATGATTGGCCAATTATCCAAGACTCCAGTGGAAACTAATCAAAGGCTATTCTTTTGAGTTTGGGAACATAAGAGGAATTCCTGTGTCATCAGCCCTTAGCTAATATGGAAACATGATTGGAGGCAACGTTGCAGAGTCTGGGCTCAGTGTTGAACAAGGGTTTAAGGAATTTGATGATATTATTCCAGAGAGCAGAGGGAGTGGACGTGGAAAGCGTGGCATGGCATGAACATTAGACCCAGTGGTGAATCCAGAAAGCCCCCTCTGCCAAGCCAAACAGCAGGTCACAGGGACTAAACCCAAACAAGGGACTCTTAATGACCAACGGAGGCAAGTAGCAAAGATCGGGGTCAGTGTGAAAAATCACACTGGGACAAGCAATAAATAATCTCGACACTTTACAAAAAGAGGCAAAGGGAATAAAACAAATTTCCTATTTCATTTCCTTTTGAGTTTGGAGACTACAAAGGGGAAGCAGAGGTCAGGCTGGGACTTGGGATTCATCATGGCATCATCACAAGTTTGGGAAAAACAGCTTGGCTGAAAGATCAGAATTCCTGTAGCACAGAACTCGTAGAGTATGACCCTGCTCTTTTCTACCAGATAGGCTCATCAGCTAGATACACGCAAGACTACACATGGAGTCCAACTACCATGCCAATAATTCTCAGACAAAGAATGAACTAAAACCTATTCTAACTGTGAAAACTTCATAGCAATAACTTCTTTATGCAGTAAAATTGGCTGGCTCATAATGTCCATGTACATGTCATCAACCCTTCTCACTAGATTGGAAGTGAGTGCAAGCAGGGCTCAGTAACACAACACTGAAACACATGAGGCAAGCGGGCACATTAAAACACAGCTGATAACGTTATCCCTAAAACATGCACTTGCTGTGAGCTCTGCTATTGATTGGCTCAGGAAAATCAAGATGAGCCAGGTCATGAATGTACAAAGGGAAACATGGAGCTGAGAAAGCAGCAGCAGAACAAAGCACTGATCCTGTCCTTTGTCAGGAAATCCACTATAAACACTCCAGCTCCCCTGGGGATGACTCAATGATTTTAGTGACCTCCTGCTCTTTTCTGCTTGACCAAGACTTTGATCTATTGAATATGGATTTTAAAAGCGTGTATTTCATTTGACAAAAAGTCTAATATCTCAAGTGTCTGCAAACCACCACCCTCTTCAATAATAGAGGAGTGCTTTCTCTTGCCGTGACACCCAATCCTTATATCCACACTTGCTTCAAACAAACTATGCCCTTGTTAATAATGGAGCGAAGTGTCTTGTGCGAGTGGAACTAATGAGGCCCAGGCGACCTGTGTTTAGTCTGTACTTAGCATGTGCCCTTTTGGGAGCCGTTTGCAGCAGCAACGTGTCTTAGAGCAGAGTTTTTCAGGTCAGAGAGTTGGAGTGGTGTTGGTTCGAAGGGTGTTGGAAGCTCGTTTCCAGCCTCTCTGTTTATAGAGCCACACAGACACACACACACACACACACACACACACACGAGGCCTTGTGCTGTGCTTTTTAATGACGCTGTTTGATCTGCCACCGACGTCCAGGCCACTGCTCGCTCATTCCCACGTAGCCGCGGGTTGAGGTGGGATTGGGTAGGACGGAGGCTCCTAGCATTCGCTCAGGAGCCCCATACATTACTGCTGCCGCCAAAGGACTCACAAGTTCATGAACACAGCCACCTATGTCTACACACACATGGAGCTCAGACCCCAAACACCTCTTAACATGTCAAGTGCTTTTACAGCCTGACCAAAACATTCTGGGCTGCTGCTGATATCATGTGAGTTCCAGTTTGTCCTGCGAGTTATGCTGAGAGGATGAACAACCAGGGAATCCAACCAGCGCCGGCTCAGCGCTCGCAGAAAACAGTTTAAAAAAGTGACGTGTGCTTTGGCAAAGGACGTTGACTGTCATGCTCTGATTTGTGACAAAACATTTGTGGGTCATTACTGAAAAGCAGACCATTACTGTCACTGATGAATCTAGGATTTATACTAATGTGACCATCTAGACAGATTTAGGAGGCTGATGGGCAAGTGATCTCAGCTGACCCCTCTGGGCTGTTTAACAGTCACAAAACAGTCGTATGTTTGTTGAGCACCTGCACTGCATGGGAACAGAGTGATTGATGAGATTTACTCACACTGTTAGGGACACTGTCTGGATTTATTTGGCAGGTCAGTTATAAACAATAGAAAAAGATTCCTCTTCCACTTTCCCTCTCATGAATCCTAAAGCTGTAATATGGCACTTTAATGGAAACAACCCAACCTCAGTCAGGACTTTGATGCATTAGATAGTGTTTGAACATAAACTGACAAACTGCCCATGGGATGTTTCTATTTATCTGAAGGTCAATGAGGTTCTAACTTCAAATCATACACGTTCAAATGACTGTATAGCCCCTCTGAGATTCAGTACACAGCAGTCCTGTACCCAAACATGTGACTGGTCTTTATATCTCCAGTTCTTATATTAGAAATACTGTTTATATTACTCAGTTTTGGAGGATTAATAGAAATTTGAGCATGCTGACAAAGACAAGAGCAACACTCTGATACTGCTTGCCACGTTTATCCAGTGTGTTAGCATTTTCTAATTAGCATATCCATCCAATACCTTATTGAGATATTTCAGTCCAGCCCAAAGTGGTGGTCCAACCGCTCAACACACCCTGCACTCCTAGAGCCGCTGGCAGTAAAGCTATCTTTTTATTTATTTTTCATATCAACTTGCAAAATATGAGTCCACATTACATACATGGAAAGTTTCTCTAAAACTGGATCAAACACAAGCACAAATCTAGACCTTGCAAATTTGTCTGTGAAGCTCCTTGTGTACAATAAAAGTGATTAATAAAAATGCAATTATAAATTGTAAGATTATTGTAAACAACAACAGCTGGTTTGTTAAATAAGACACAAAAAGTTGCCACACCTTGAAAAACCTAATCTCTCTTAAGAAAGGCAGATATCTGATTCAGTATTTAGAGGAGGAGCAGTGGAGTGTGTCCAGTTTAATCTTCTGGCTAACAGTTATACACAGGCCATACGGTGTAACTGCCTTACTTGGAGCTGAGGCATCGTCGAAGGGAGTATGAGGCTCCTCCTCCACAGGTACGGGAGCATTCACTCCATGAGCCCCAAGCATCCCACAGTGTGTCCCTGTCCTCTTCTGATCGGGCCATCCTCGAGCTCTACACACCAGAGGAAGAGACATGATTTATGGAGGAAAAGAAGCAGAAGTTCATGGGGCCTATCGTAGATGGCCTTGAGCAGCTTCCTGCCTCCCCCCTTTATTATCAGCTCTTTAACTTTGAGGAAGACCTGCTGAGTTCAGTGCGCTGTGCATTGTATGTGTGCAAACATTAATGAACTTCTTATTTCCACTTTGTGACATCATGTGAGCCAGACAGCGTAGCTCTCATTCAGCCCTTTAAAAAAGCTGCACTGCTGCTAAAGCATCTGGACTTAACTCGAGGAGCTGCTGAAAACAAACCCAGAGTGCATGTGACAGGATGAGAAAGGTGGGAAGGGGAAGTAATCAAATGCTGTCGACTTTTGCCACTTTTGCACATTTCCAACATCTGAGTCATCCTTCGGATTATGAAATACGAGTGTTCTCTCGGAGCTCGGGGCCTCACTTGTGTGCCTCTCTCTGTTAATTGCACTGTGCTGTATTTGGCAGTGGGAGCAGGGATATTACTGCGGGGTCCAAAATCAATACTATGAGAAGATGAATTTTGTAAGTGCACGGACAATGTGCATCTCAGACGTACATAGAGTGACAGACACATATGAAGATCCTCTCCACTGCTAACTCCTCTTTACCTCTCAAGGCCTTTCAGATTCGATTTGACTGAACTGACTCACTTTGCTCTGAGAAAGGTGTTTATTTGTCAGACTGGCACCGTCATGTTATGTGGATCATCCATGGCTGCATATGATTTATGTTTGTTTCTCTTGGCTTTACTTCTCAAAGCCCCTTTCAGAATCGATTGAATGAAGTTAGAGAGCTATGCTGTCCGAATACCAGGCCCAGATGAAATGAAAAGGTAATTCAATTGCTTTTGCCATCTAGAACAAGGACAAGGAAGTATCTCACTGAAGGGCTGCCAGTGAGACAGAGACAAAAAAAAAACAAAAAAAAACTGGCACTATAGTTGCCGAATGGCTGAAAACTTGGAAAATGAAGCTTGGAACTAACACTGGGACAAATTATCCACCTCCTATCGCAGCGGGGATACAGTTTAAAAGAGTAAAGGTGCAAACAAATTCAATAACAACATGTGGCATTAACTGGAGGTTTAAAGCCCAGAACTGGATCAGATGTAATAAAAAACTCAACTCAGGGAGTCAATTCATGCTGACGAACCAGCAAAGCATATTTAACAATTACAGACATCCAGCTTTGTTCTGTTTCTGACAGCAACTTGTAACAAAATGTGAGGCACAACAAACCCACTTAGCTTTTACACGCTGAGAACTTTATCTGTAGCACCTGCTCTTAAAATGGTTTATGCCCACCGAGCTGACAACAGTGTTTAGTGAAGTCCAGTCTTCTCTTTTAGATACACAGCCTCGAGATTTTCAAGGGAAAAGTCTGGGTAGGCCAAGCCGACCTCTGTGGCCCCTTTTCCAGTAGCATGGCACTGTGCTTCATCCACAAAGATGAATGGATCTTGCAGAGGAAACAAAGTAATAATAGGATTATTTTCTTTGGGTCGTGGTAGCAAAAACAACCACGCTGCAGGCCTGCGCAGGGGGATGGTGGGTTCACATTATTAAAAGTGCATGGGAGCTGATATAAATGGCTGTCAGCACTGATGACACCTGAGGAACAGCAGAGGGGAACAGCAAGACCTAAACACACAGCCAATGGAGCGTACAGCCAGATATATCGGCCATGGCGCTACTTTCTGCATGGGCCAACTATTTCAATGTCTGGATCCACGGTAAATAAACACAGGCTGTGCTCTGGGCAGCCGGTTAGTGCACCACATTATTTCTCCTTGAAAAGCAGTCAGTGATTTTGCACTTAATTAGAGCTGGGAGCTGTGTGTTGCAGAGCCAACAAGGCTGGTAGAGAACGAGAAGGGATGGAGGCAAGGCTGGCCGACTGTGCTGCTATTGTTCTCAGTGGAGATGGAGGAGCACGAGGCTCCACGAGTCACAGAAGCATCCTGCTGGGATTTGGATCCAATAATCTAAGGTCTCAGATATCCACTTGGAGGCTTCCATCACTACAGCCTCTACTGCTCTGACCTCTTCAAGGTTTAATTTGGATGGTTTCACTGAGGAAGCAGGAACCCTGAGATGACTCCCAGTGCCGCCACAGGCTCCTTAAAAGCTCCGCTTGCACAATAAAGCATGTATTTTTAGAGGTGTATTTACCCTCTGGCTCTTTTACTATGAGAAAAACAGCAATCATATGACCACAAAAGCCCACCAGCTGTCACTTATCTTGTTTTCACATCAAGCAGAAAAGAGGAAATGAGTATATGATAAAGGAGCACTGATCTCCACATTATATGATACTCTGATGGACAGATTCTATTTAAGTCACCTGTCAGCAGCTGAGACTAAGGACATTTTCCTTAAAGATGGAAAATGTGGTGACAGGGAAAAGAAACCTGATGCCGGTGCCTTCTTTTGCAGACTGTGTCAATATACACACGATGGCCTTTTCAGTCGGAAAGACATCCGATATTTGCACATCTGGTAAATCCCTTGTCGTCTTCCCTGCACGGCACTGTACTGTAATGTAACAGGGAGTCCTAACATGCAAGTATACGTTTGTGACTTGAGAAACTCAGAGGAGGCACAGAAGAAGAATCAGATCACCAGCTGTCTTACTAAAGCTGTACTGAGAATCACATAAAACATGGATTGTGCATGTATAAACACAGGACGTCTATTAGAATACACGTTTTAAGAGAAATAATACTGTAGATAAATAAAAGACAAAAGTATCACTGGCTGGAAATCATATAAAATTACTGTACCAAGATAAGAAGAGCTGTCACCAGTAGCTTGCAAGATGAGAAATCTTGCTCCATGCCTTTTAAGAACACACAAGTTATTCGCTCCACTGCTGCTTGTTTTCTGTGTGTGATGCCCTCCTCTGCAGGTCGCTCCGTGCGTCCCGGCTGCCGGCCGTCTGCTCTCTGACTTGCTCCCGTTCTTCCTCAGGAGTAACTCAGGAAGTAAGGGGGGAGGGGGTCTCAGCCCCGTGCGTCTTCAGGTCTAGCACACTATCCAATCAATCAGTAAATGGGCTTTAGTGGAGCATGCTAGTCCAAACAGGGATTTGATGCTGCAGCTTCACACATTTGAGTCATTTGATTTGATTTGATTTGATTTATTCTTTCAAACATGTAAAGACAGTTGATATGTCAACACACATAATTTTACACATATCCAACAAATGCTAATCCAATATCAATTTGCTTATACCTAGTACATGCTTGAATGGAGTAGGAAGAAGTCAGACTTATCCAGTCCTACCCCATGACATCATCTTACCATCATTGGTTTGCAAGCAATAAATGATTCACTTCTACACACACACATATTATACTAAAAAAGAATATAACAGTGTTAACATTCTTACATCACACAAGTGATATACTAAAGAATGGTTACAAAATATACACCACACCCACAATAGTCCATGTAGTTAATCATTGAGCCTGTTCTTGC
>NW_018128206.1:3684-60644 GCF_001952655.1 Monopterus albus | reverse complement strand
GACCCCTTCATACTCTCCTTGTCTCGGCATACTGGTCCTCGGCGTGCTGGTCATAGGTCCTGGATTCTGGTTCCGAGGTCGGGTCACTAGTCTGTCATACCGCAGGAACGCGATGTCTCCCCTCGCCCTGGCCTCCCTTAACCTCGGCATCAACTCCCTTCTTCTCTTCCTCACAGACTCGGTGTAATCTTCATTTATATATATATTAGATCCTTTAAGCTTCTTTGCTTGTTGCAGTATGTGTGCCTTATCTTTCTCTTTCATCAACTTTACCATCACCGCCCTCGGTCCCCGATCAGAAGGTCCACCACCACCGTGGACTCTGTGAGACTCGGTCCCCGATCAGAAGGTCCACCACGACCGCGGACTCTGTGAGCCCGCTCCATCTGAATTTCTTGATGAATTTGCAGTTTATCCTTTAATATTTCCTTCACCTTACATTCCGCATCCGTCCAGCTTTCTCCAGCTGACTCCTTGATTCCCTCGAAGATCAGGTTTTTTCGCTTGGACTGTACTTCCATAGTGGGAAAAATAACAGACAGACAATTTATTCCTTTGATTCTTTCCATTTCTTTTCCTACAATAAGCATCTGTCTTTCATATTCCTCCTTTTCCTCCCTGCCTACCTTTCACTCATTTGATTTCTCCGTCAGTCTTGCTCATGCCACTGTTTTAGCTCTGGATCTTTTGCCAGAACTCATACTGTATCCTTAGAAAGAAACCTAAATTCCAAATAGTGCACAGAAATGCTGGCTCACAACATGTATCTGAAAACCAAACAGACAAACAAAACAGAAAACTTCCATGTGAGGCCTCCATAGTCCAGTCAGAGAAGCGATGAGGACAGACTTCTCAGCCATGGTGGCTTTTTTCCAAGTCTTTATGAGCTAAAGGGCTCCTTCAATAGAGCCTTTCATCACATCTGGAAGTTTAAGCCCCGTACATTTGCAATGTGTTGGTGGGGGACAAGCCAGATGTCCCCTGGAGGGACAATTCCTCTGCTTATAGAGAAAAACACCCAGTAAGATGGACAGCTCTTGGCACACAGGGAATATACTATACACTGAGTAGCTTTCCAGTTTTAGCTTTTGCAATGGCAAGAAAAAAACAACAAAAAGAAATAGTGCAGTCAAAGTCAGCGCGAACCCACCGGTGCCCCTAGGTGTTCCTTAAAAGGCAGCAGGCTAGCGCTCAACCCTGAAGTTCCAAAGACAATAAAAACTCTGTGCCCTTCAAATCAAGACTTCAAATCCACCTCCCAATCAAACACCAAATCAGAAACCACATAATTGCTATCAATTAAGGCTGCGAGGAATGTGCTGCACCGGAGAGCAAACAGTCAGCAACCCTAATCACAACATGGGAGCGGATGTCTTGACACTTAACCGGCACACACACAGGCTCCACACATCAAATCCATCTTGAAGTCTTAACTCACTGCTGACACTACAGGACTTGCCTTGTTTGATTTGGTAGAAGGGAACGTCAGTACATTCTAAAAATTGGAGAATCGTCTCCAACACACATGCACACGCTCAGCTATCCAATTAACACCGGTGCATTTCGCGGTGCCAGCAGGGAGGTCCGTTTACAAGCCGACACAGAAATGATACCCCCATGAACCTTTAATCCACAACCTCCTGATATTTGCTTTCCAAAGAAATCCTTCTCATATTTGCAAATGTAAGACTATGGAAAATAAACTGTGGCGTCGATAAGTTCAAAACTACACACCCGAGGAGGAAATGAATGTGTGTGAGTGACACTCACTTGGAGCCAGTTCTCTACCACAACACTACTGGATGTGTCTCCACACACTTTAAACAATAATCCATGAAGACAATGAGGTGAGGAAAAAGTGATACAGTGCAATATTATTTTACACAAGGTCAGGCCTGGATAGGAGGCAGCATAAGGAGAGTAGATCATTTGTTTTAACAGATAATCCTGCTTTATCACAACCTTATTGTCTTATTGTTTTGGTCATCATTCCTATCAGGTATGATATCATTGTACACCCAAAAGTAATCACCAACATCTGGGAACAACGCAAAATCACACAATGAGGTCTGACAGGGAAAGAAACAAGCAATCAGACAGGCTGTAAACAAGCTAAACCAGTTTATTCTGAGCTGCAGCTCAAAGTGACTGGATCCACATGTTTCTAAAATCTAGCCCCAGCTTGTGACTCTCATGCAGTCACAGAGATAATCTTCAGTGAACGTGTGAAATTGAAACTTGCCGACCCTTTTAACCCCGTACCACCGTTTCGTAACGCTCACCCAAATTCTGAAGGTATTTCCCGAATCCTCACAGACTCTTTAATGAAGCGGAATTAAAAATAATGCGGCCTGGTCCAGGAAAAATATTAATTTTGTCAGTTTTTTGGGTGAAAGAATTCACTTTTTAGAAAAGTACAGCCAGAGTGATGACATCAATTCCTGTTGCCATCTTTGTTTATACAGTATATGACGAATGGCCATAACTGAGAAAATGATTAAAATAATATTTTTCCTGAACTGGACTGGATTATTTTTAATTCCACATTGTTAGAAGACTATGAGGATCCAGGAAAAGCCTTTAGAGCCTAGGTGAGTGTTACGAAACAACGGTCTGTGGTAAAAAACGGTTGCTACGTTTCAGTTTTATCTCTGTGACTCCATTGTATGTAAATCATAAGAGTGGCATGCTGGAGCTAGTAGAATCCTTCTCTGCACAGCTACACTAGTATGGTGGGGCTGTGCTGAGTCAGATTGGCCTTTTCTAAATCATGATAAATGTTTGAAAAATAATTTTAGACTTCACCTATGTTTTCTCTTTAAAATACATCTGGATTCTGCCAAAAAACACCAAGAACCAGCTCTTCCCAGGATCCCAGCTGAAATGATTTATTTATACAGGAGGTTCCAGAATGTGCACATACAATAAACAGCTTCGCTCACATCACCTCACATAAATAATTTTTGCAGTGCAAATGGAAAATAATCTGAGATATTAGCCTTCAACTGAAGACCAGGAGGTAGGAAGTTGCACCACAACTCTAAATTACCAGTGGCAGTTATTTCTTAGGCCTTTCATTTTTCCCAAATGATACAGTTGAGTGAATAACTTGAAATATAACAGTGGTAGTTTTACATCATGCTGACATACAAATTACTGCATGTAACTTTAACAAAATGAGTTTTTGATCCTTATTCTGAAGGAATAATAACAGTCGCCTTTCACATAACCGATCAATAAAAACATACCGACACTGCTTCTATCATCAGTCACTATATGGTAAAAGAAACCAGTGTAAGCAACATAATATTCTTTATGTTCTGTGGGTTTTGTAAAGCGTCACCATGTAGACTTTCCGAGTAGCAGAAGTTTAACAAAACCCTTCCTCTGTGGTAAAATTAAGAGATTGCCATATTATGAGGTGAAGACTTCAGTTAACAGGCCCCGAGTTCTCAGACAGAAACAAATGAAGCTGAAGTTCCCAGGCACTGATGTTAAGATACACTCAAACCCTCAGCTCCCACAAGGAGACGTAAATGGTTCAGGCATGAATGGCACTGCAGCCTCCCACCGCCCACAGAAACAACGTAAGTGCTCCAGGAATGATTTACACCAAAGCCATTGTTTAAAGAGCTTTCTGGGCCACAGTATAAAACGTTTTACCAGGACAGGGATTTTATGACCTGCAGCTGAAAATCAACCACACGTCCCCGTCCCCCAAAAACCAA
The DNA here is from genome assembly GCF_001952655.1 of Monopterus albus. NCBI lineage: Eukaryota > Metazoa > Chordata > Actinopteri > Synbranchiformes > Synbranchidae > Monopterus > Monopterus albus. The sequence continues at coordinate 56,916 of NW_018128206.1, read as the reverse complement.
CGATTAAAATGAAGACGTAATTCCTGGACAATCGGCTAAATCCAATTTAAGCCAGACGGGAGATGAAAAGCAACATGACAACTCGAAGTAGGCACAACTACAGTTAAAACTGGCTCCAAAATACCCCCGTGGGGGAGTCAGTTGGGTTGTTGAGTGTTGCAAGTGAATATCTGACTTCAGTATTCAGTGGTAATCTGAAGACGACAGATTTACACACCCTCTGAGGATACTGCGTCATGGCTGAGGTACACACATGGCCATTTTAGAGATAAATAATGTGCTCAAGGGAAAGACAAATGCTAACGTTGCCTATAATGGACCCAACTCTGCTGGCGTATAGAGTCCAGCAGACCTTTGGGCTGTAACTCCCAACAGGTCTGCAGACGAAGACATTCCTTCTGCCTGGATTTTGGTCCAGAACTTTTTACAGCACGAATGAACACAAAATGATGTTTCCTGTCAACTTCTATAGCAATCAGATCACAAAATATAAAGCAAGGTTAACAATGGCATCAGTGAATGTGACTGAATTAATCTTCATCTAAAAACAGATATTGTGTTTTTTGACAAGACAGACACTCGTGGGAGCTACAAACAAATTCAGATGAACAGTCTGATCATCACCAAAATGACTGCAAATCATCTAAAAAGGGGCATAAACATGAAAATAGTTGTTGAAACATTTCACTAAAAACCAAAAATGTCGAGGGCTCACAGTGATGCACCAGGTAGACCAACACTGTCATCCCTAGAGCCACGCTGAATAAACCAGTGACCATAATCTGATCCCACCGGAGAAAGCCTCTAAGTGAAGCCTCTCACAGTGCAGAGGAGGAGCAGGGCACATAATTAAGAATCAGCAGTGATATTTACTGCATTCATATGTTCTCAGTGCCAAGCTTTTCCCATTAGCACATCCAGCAGAGCTCATATGTTTTAGCAGCTTTATGGTGAAGGCACAGGCTGCCTCCATCAGGGCCCCACATGCCTCCCTCCTCAACTTAACCATGACCACTGTGGTGCTTTAAAGAGGATCTGACAGGTGGGCTTGGGCATAAATTAGCAGTGTAAAGCTGCTGGAGTCTGCTAAAGCAGCCCGCCAAGGTTGGCTGGAATTGACAGGGAGTGTGGGACCGAATGCAGACACTAAGCGCCTCAGTTTATTTATGGACTCTCAGTCAGCATCAAGCTTGACTGATTCCCTGTTCTTCATAATGAAGACCATATTCCCACATCATGGCAATGTGGGCGCTGTAACCTTTTATGACAATTTACATACAGTTTCTGAGAACTCAAACAAAAATCAGTTAACCCGGCCGACTTTAAAGCAGCAAGAGATGATATTTATACAGTTTACACCGTTTTCCTCAGGACTGAAGACCACAACAAAGCAAGAAGGGAGAGTGAATACTTGTGTTTGTGATAATTCAAGAATTACAAATCAAACTGTTTGCTAACATATTAGCCAGTAAAACCTTATAACGCATGTTCGATGCAAGCACAGTGCAAAACAGCTTTAAAATAGCACAATGAAGAACTGTGAAAACCTACATACACACATTCTACTGTACATACAAAAATACCTTTGTATTCTCCCATTCTGTTGATTTCAGGTGAGTTAAGTAACAGCAAAACTAAACAATTCATTAAGTTTCAAGGGTTTCACTGGTCGTCTGGTTTGGTCTGGCACAATTTGACTGACATCACTGATAATAGATCGGTGTTAACTAATCTGTTTTCTGTTAAAATACCAATAAAACAACGTAAAGACTAAAAGTGCACAGTCTAAAGATAAACTGAAAAGAGCGGCTCTTTTCTGCAGGTGACTGCTGTGAACGACATGTCACCTGCTTCTTTGAAACTGAACAGAGGAGATCGATCGCAGCTCCATCTGGGGTCGTTCACAGTCGACACACATCCCGGCCTCGTCGCCCCAGTTCCCCCCAAACATCTTCCTGTCTGAGTGGCTAATTTGTTTTGGTTTCCTCATGCACTTCGAAATAAATCACTCTAAAGTTACATGCATGCTGCTGAACAGCTTTCAGAGAAGATTTGTTAATTAAAAAATAAGCTGGAACAGAGAACCGCTGACTAATAAAGACACAAGCAGTTACAACATGTGGGAGCTGTTATCAGTAAAACTGACCAAAATTATCAACCTGTTCCTTTTTATCTGGTGCTAAAAAAGAGCTTTATTTATCGTTGTTGTTCTTTGGGGAACAACACGAGCCATTAGTGGTCCTTACTAGTACAATCCATTTGAGGAGCAGGGATTCTGACTAAACTTGTCACATCTCAAAGCTCATGATCTGGCATCACTATTGAGTAGTGGTCTGAAGGGTTCAGTCAAATTTTGGCTCATGACCAAAGCTGTCCTCGTAGCTGACAGCTTTCTGGCTCTAAACATCACTGGACGAGTCTCTTTGTTAAAGAGTTTGCTAAACTAATCATTAGAATGAAGTTTAGTCACTCTGCGGTTTGACGGGACCAGATTGTGACTCTGTGACCCTTGATGAATACAAACCCTGAACTGCATGTTCAGGAGCTTGTCTGGGAAATCTTATGTTATGATGAAAAACTATTGCAGCCATTTGCAGTAATCAGCACTGTGAGACCAAAGGTTTTTGGCTTCAGTAGCCTCCATCAGGACTGCAGAACTGTAAATATGACATCCATGATCATGTCAGGATCAATAGCAGCTTACAAAAGGCTAGTTAGTAGAAGAAAGAAAAGGTCATACGCGCCAAAAATGTACATGAAATTGAAACCGCAGATGCAATAAATAGTCAGAAACATGTAAAATGTTGTAATTATCTACTTGAAACAAACAAGACACAGAGTCAAAATCCTGTCTGATTACTGCATTCATGACATGAAAGTGAAGGAAAACGAAGCTGGAAAGCAAGTCTTCTTGAGCTGCAGACGTGAAACAGGCTCTCTCGTTAACCTTGTTCATAATTGCAAAACGAGACAACAGTTCTTCCAGCAGAGACACCGAGCGGCGACTCCAAATCAAAGGCACCTGGTTTGTCTCAGCGGCGTATTATTCATGATGGAGTATTTTCACTCAAAGCAAGCTGAAGCTTTTCTAGCCACAGAAAGACGTGGACAGTGTACACTACACACAGCTACGGTTTCAGCTTTTAACCCCAAAATTGAGTCACATCAGTAACATGTGTTCTTCATTACTGAAAACGCACTGTGTGTTGTCTTTGGCTCTGAGGCGATCAGAGAAAGTGATAGTAATATGATGAAGGTGGCCAAAGGAGGCTTTAACCCTTGGAGCATCCTCCGGAATCTGACAGTTTTCACTCAGTTAAATAATGATGCAATAACGAGGAGAGCAGAGGCACGTGTGCTTCAGTTCCTTGTTACGACCTATACTTGACCTATCAATATGGAATCGATTAAAGACAAAAATGGAGGACACCTCCAGCACATTGTTCCAATTCCCTGTGAGAAACACAGAAATTCACCTAATCTTTTATACGCGTGCAATTAGATTTCTCAGAAAGCTGACAAAGCTGTTGCTAGTTTAAAATATGAGAAAAGTGCCTCTGCTCCTCATAAAACTGTTCTGAGTTTTATGATCACTGCATGTCAGAGGTTTCAACCAGAGGAAGAAGTCAAAATAATCGGAGATATCATAGTTCTCTACAAGCTTCCATTTAAATAAGGGTCAGATATTTTGAACTTGTGAAATGATGTTCAGAAATATGTTTACACCTTTGTAAACTTACTGTAGAGTTGTTTGTAAATGTGTCTGAGTACAGATTTAAAGCAGAAACGTGTGTGAGTCACTGAATTTGGCCCTAAATACTGTAGGTGGTAAAATCAGGGAAACAACTAAAGTGATCAAACTGATTTTATTTACACACACTACAACTTTTAAAATGTGACAAAAAAATCTTTTCTACACATCAATAAATCTATCAAGATCGATTTATATCAGTTAACAAGCTCAAAATCTTACTGACCCTTATTTGACTCTGTAGGACAGGGGTCAGCGACCTTTGCCATCAGAAGAGCCATTTTTGTCCAGAAACAAAACAAAATGTCTGCTGCCTTTACATACAGGTATCACAACCTACTTTGTTGCATCCCCTGTAAAATGTTATCCCACTCAGGGACTCACTTCAACCATGCACACGTCCAGTTAATCTGGCTTTTCTCTCTCTTTTCAAATTGTCACTCCATAAAGTCTGCTCTTGTCTTTCTGTCTCTCTTCCTTGGTGCCAAACATGCCAGTGATATATCCACAGCTCATTTCTGTCAGTGAGTGCAGGTTTAAAGCGATTATACGGTCTACGTGACGGTCATGTACAGCAGAGTGTATAAAACAAAAGGCGGTCTTTTGTCGTGAAGTCTCCGGGTGGTGATTGCACAGGGAAATGATTTATGACATGGAGTTACAGCGATGACACGATGAAGCCTGTATCTGTGTAGCTGTATAAGAGTGTGAGTTAGAGAGACAAAGTGTGTAATATCTAGACTGGGCGCGTTGGCTTGCCAAGTAACACATCTTTCATTTAGATACATTGAATAAAGCCTGTTTATTTAGACAAACTCACTCCTCAGGCCATGTTCCTTTACAGTGCATCTGAAATGTAGAAGTCACATCAAGTTTCTCTTTTACAGTTTACCAAACAAAATCATCAAGCACATGCTCGTTAAGAGAAACCTCATGTGTCCTCCTTTAGGGTTACTGTCAAGCCAGAGCCTGTCTGGATGATGGAGAGGGAGAGGAAACATTTGGATGCATGACTGAAGAGTAACCGCACAGGAAGAGCGCTGCAATGGATCAGTTCACCCTCTGCCCGCATAAAAACCCCTCTACCCTGTTCTCCCAGGAGCTTCTGGGCTTCCAGCTGTCTAAATATGCTACTGTAGTCAGCTCGCGACCAGCGAGGCGTTCGCACCGATACACGGCTCAGACGACAGCGGGAGAGGAGATCTGTTTTCCAGGGGCTGAACTCTCTCTCTCTCAGGTATTTGTACAATACTGTAAATGTTAAGTTCATCAAAAGGGAATAGAAAACTCACACAACCAGAGCAGAACTAGAGAAAATGCTTTTCTGCAGCTGGTTGTTGTGAAACGTGCTCTGTGTGTATCTGAGGTCATCATCATGAGGCTGCTTCTGCACCGTGAGAACATTGAGGCCTGTCTCACTACTTCAAGTTAAGATTTGGTCTTAAGGGTAAAGTTTGGTCGTATTTATGGTTGAGGATGCCAAACAAGGGCAGTGAACGTGTGTAATTCAGGTATTCATCCACACATACAGTATTTCATTCAAGGATTTCTCAATGGCCAAAGGTTCTATTGCAGCCTTTACAGCTCAAGAGCAGCATCTTGTGTCTGTAAAACTGAACTGCAGTACAAGTCAGTTTGACTCTCTAAAGCTGTTCAACAGGTGGTAAACACAAGCAGATTGATGGGTGTCTGTTCCTCCTCTGAACACTGTGTTTGCTCAGGTGAATGTTTCTGTGCAGATTCTCAGTCACCCAGGTCAAAGTAAGCTGATAAAAACTTAGAGCTGGTCCAGCTCAGGTGAATATTATGTCGATGTTGTATAATCTAATGACTACAAACCCCAGAAAAGTGTACGACAGTAGAGTTGCTCTAAAACGGCTCCGACCATTGTGCCTCCTGCAGTACCCCTGGACAGACACATGCACACACCCAGAGACCGTGGGAGGCGCATGACAAGACTTGTCTGCAGTGTGTGGGGTTTTCTAAGCACTCTCGAGCGTGGCAGAGGTTTATACAAACCCACAGCTTCTTGCATCAGAGGGTGTTAAAATAAATCCTCACGCCCACCCATCATCGGAGCAGACCTGCCCATGTAGCACACGTTCATGTTTTAAACTATTAGCTGGCATAGACAAACATCTGTCTCTCTCTTGTCCACCATCACAGACAGAAGTAGCAGCCAGTGGGGGCCCTGTTTGAGAGCCAGACAGGAGCCACAGGCGCAGCTCATTTCCAAGGGCTTCACTCCACGCTCTCCCCTAATTGGTGTCCTTTGACTCATGTCGCCATGCTATTGAGGGCAAAACAGCGCCAGGCTTTAAAACCTGTCCTTCATCCAGTGTACACCCCCCCACCTCCCATCACTCCATCATCTGTGGCCTCCCAGTTGAGGAGGAGCTCCTCCACTGCGCTTCTTCCCTTGTCATTATCCCAGTGAGCTCATTCAGAAGAACCGACTGTGAGAAATGCTGCTCATCTGCTTGTGGTTCAACCTGTAAAACCCAGAACCCTACAGTACAACCCTGAGGACATAACTGGCCCCACTGGTCAATATGAATATGCTGAAAAAGATGTTTTGCCTCTTTTGTGATCGTTTTCCTAACTTTTTCCATTTCTAGCTGAACAAAGATGAGCTTTTGTTGCCTTCTGCACAATATTAATGATTAATGTGGTGATCAATTGATTGATGGCTTTATACTGTTACCACAGATATTCACATTTGGCTCCGCAGCGATGCAGAGATGAATACCATGAATCACAGACAGACACACTGTATCACAACACAATGCAGACGTTTCATCGGGGGACAAAGTAACACCATCCAGAACAGTTGCTGTTAGCCAACTAACACCCTGGCTCCGAGCCCGAGGCCTCCAGGCTGTGTTTTCACCATCACGCTCTGCGGGCTCATAAATCTGGACACTTCAATACTCTGCTGGGTCAGCTTTCACTGGGATTTGGGTCGGAATTCAGAAAAATAGCTGGGGAATCCAGGAAGTTTGCAGTATACTGTGGGAGGATGCACATCCACTGAGGCACTTCTAGAGAGGTCTTTTCATTTTTGGATGAATTCTGTGTCTTTCTACATCTGACTTCTCAAATTCCGATAGTTTTAAGTCATTATAGTGAAAAGTAAAAGCCTAATGAAACTCAGCTCAAGGCCCCATGTTGTACCGGTTCACACTTAAATCCTAATCCTTTAAAATCACTTTGGCATCACATATGAGCTCTGACTGTTTTTGCTGTGCGTCTCCAAATCCAGTGCCCAGTACATGCATCTGGGAAGCATCACTGGAATAAACACGCTGCTGGATGAAGAGAGAAAGTCCCGGTTCTAGAAGCCGTGCACGGGGCCGTGCTCATGGTCACCTGAGAAAGTCCTGTTAAGCTCTTGCGTCTGTGCTCAGAGGCAGGAACAGTTAAGACAAAAGAAGCCGTCTCTGCTTATATGTTTGTGTGGCAAATTAAAAAAGACAGACTATCCCGTGAGCAGACTGTGCACATTACTCATCAGGGGACTGTGTTACCATTGGACTTTCCTTTGGATGTTCACATTTTGTTTGTGAGAGGTCCTTGTGTGGTTTAACCACCGATACAGTAACACAACCCAATGTACACTGACAAGCAGTAAATCATGTTTTTTTAAATCTTGCTATTAGACCTGCATCCACTCTGGTAGTAAAGCTAATGTCTGGCCAAATCGCCTGTCCATCAAGACAGGAGGGAGGTGTGACACCGCTGCGATCGGTTTACCTTTTACAAACCTTTGACCCCACCGAGTGAAGTACACAGAGGTATCACTGAACACCACGAAGGTCGTTCTGGTTTCCTTTGTACTTGGTAAGTATTGTTTTCATGGACTAAACTTGTGGTAAATTAAAAAGTCTGATATCAGACTACAGAATCAAAACAAGCATTTTAATCTAGGCTTAATCCAAGTCACCATAATATACGTACAACCTGCCCTCTGCTAAAATTTCTGTTCATGTGTTGTTTCTACTTAAACATTCACTGTAGTTCATGCGTAGGAAATTATCAGCATGCCTACATCATGTGAAATCTCTTTTTGCTGTGTATATAGAAATGAACTAATGATTTAGTAACTTGCCACAGACCTCTGTTGCATGTCATTCACCATCTCTAGCTCCCTCACTTCCAGTCACATCTTTAAAGCATAAGGCCAGTCGTTTTATTTAACAGTCCCCATACTGAGACTAAAACCCACAATGAACTGCCTGTACTCACACTTACTGTCCGTCAGTCCTGGGTCAGCTTGTTCGTCAGACACACTGCTGCACTGGGTGACACGTTTCTTTCTTAGCAAACACCAGACACACGCATGAGGAGCTAACATAAATGAAAACAAAGCAGAGAGCTCACGCAAAATCTCACACATGCACAGTTGATTCTGACTCGAACTAACTTCAGGAAATGACGGCCGCTCGGAGACACAGGGGCAACAGAGTCGGGCCTGGGGTTTCATAATGAAGCATGTCACCCAGTGCAGCGATGTGTTTTTAATCTGTTCTGAACAACACAGGCGATCCATCACACAGACAAGCAAGCTGATCCGGGACTGGCACACTGACAGATGTTAACTGTGAGCAGAAGCAATTCATTGTTGGTTTTAGTCTCTGTATGGAAGCTGCTGAAAATACTATTAATATAGAAAATGACTGGCCTTATCCATTAAAGACATAATGTGACTATGAAGAATAAAAACCAAGGTGTGTGCATGTGTTCTTTCAGTGTGCTGCCCGGTGAAGCTCCACTAGGTAGGGACACATTTTACACTCTGCTGCTTTAGGCCCTGCAGGAGATTAAAGTGTGTGTTGTAAGTGTGTGAGAGACACAAGTGAATTTTAAGCTACAACCTGAAGAGAGCCTTAAATTATGATCATCTGAAGTCTAGGGCTTATCCCTCCATGTTGAATGAGGATTTGCTCTAAGTACACCTCCTTGTGTTGCAAGCATTGTTCACTTTGTAACTTGGAAAACTTTCAAGGTCATTTTTCAATTTTGTGGTTTGTGAACAGATTACCTTCTCTCCCAGGGCTCCATGAGAGAGAAACTTTGTACAGGAGGGTGTGAGTTTGTACGTGTGTGTGTGAGATCCTGCTGTAAGTCTGCACGCATTCACTTGGGGGTATTGATTTTCTCATGCTTAAGCTCAGGGTGCTTACACCAGTTTGCAGTGACGGGTTCCCAGTACACGCCAGTGGGAGACCACCACACTCACACCAAAACCTCCTTTCAATTGGCTCTAAAATGTCAAGCTAAGCACCAGCCTGAAAGAGCCTGAAATCCCACAAGACTACACAACGTACAGACAAGCTCCACCGCTTCATACCCTGCAGAAGATAAACCAGATTTTAAAAATTCAGAATGATGAACTGAGATGAAGGACGTCGTTGATAATTCTTAGTGCATTATTAAGTAAGAAAAGGCTCTAACTAGTGATTATTATTTGTCTTACTGACTTACACTTTGTGCTGATTATGAAATGTGAAGCTACATTAATTAATTGATTTATTGACTGATTGAAATAAAGAAATACCTACCACAGCTTCATAAATCCCAAAGTGTCGGTTTATTATCTGTTTTAAAATGCTTGTTTTTTCTGAGCAACAATTCAAAACCTGAAGATATTTTCCTTTTGCTGTCACATATAACTATCAAATGTGAGAACCAGCAAATTGTTTGGCAATTCTGCAATAATTCATTATATACAATTCCTCAATACTAAAAAACAAAACAAACACTTTTCTGATCAGTTGATCAAAAAGAAATATAGGTGTCACCTTTTACATCTTCTTTTTAAGTCATATTTCCATCCCTCTAGATAGATCTCACTTGCAAAGTTCATAAAAGAGGCTCCTGGATTTAAAAAGACATTTTGTTTGAGCGATGGTGGATTTAATTTTCCCCCCAAAAAAAGGCAGGACGCTACAGAAGCACGCAAGTGTGCCGACTGTTGCTTTGACTGTTGACAGATGCAATTTCAGGGATCAAATCTGTGAAGTTTAAATTACAGGTTGTCCTTCCAGAAAACCACCCACTGGTACTGGTGTGTGTGTGTGTGTGTGTTTGTTCTGCTACTGTAGCGTTTAAAGCCATTAGAGCCCACATGAAAGAGAGAGATCCGTTTCAGGTTGCACCAGGACCAGGCTCAACCTAACCTCTGCTGGGCACGGGTGGCAGGGATCCTTCAGCAGCAGGTAATTACCGCTGCAACTCAGGATAACACTCTCGCTTACTCTCAGCCAGGTGCTTGAGCCAACGCTGTAAAAGCAAAAGGTATCAGCTACCGCCCTGCAGTTAGTCTGTTTATTTCAGGTCAAGAACCACATGGTGAGTGAAACTACTTGTTCTAGACAGTCTTAAAGCAGTGTTTCTTTTGAAATTATTTAAAACAGCAGCACAGTCCAAGAGCCTGGGAGGGGGAATCCCACCCAGAACAAGGTCTTGTTAGACTGAAATGTTATTGCTTGGCTGTAATATTCCTTGTTTTGAAAACTTTGGCAAAATTTTTATTTGCTTAGTTTGCTCTTATTTAACCACACTGGTTAAATAAGGCCTTAAATGGCCTCCCTCATGTCCCCAAACAAGGAGCAGGAGCCAGAAATTAAAAAGCCTAATGGCCCAGTAACAATCATCTCCACTTGGATTCATTTAGTACACGCGGTGCCAGAACCCGGAGCTGGGACATCCAAAAATTCCTAGATGAAACCTTCTGGTATCAACACGTCCCCATTGTGCCGTTTGTTTGCGCACGGCTGTGATAATGCTGAATGCGGAGTCAAACACAACCATCTGCAACTGGGAGCGCAACCTGAAATGCAAACAATTAGACATCAGCCACTCGCCCACAAAACGTGCGCATGCCTTCACACGCCACGAAGGAGCAGATACTGCAGAAGGTGAGTGTGAGGACGGTGGGGGAGAAAGGGGAGGGCGGAGAGCAGGGGTGGGGCTTCATTAATCCAAGACATATTTTTGAATGCTGTGCATGTGTGAGGCGACATGTGATGTGAACGCAAAGGCGCACAAATCACAAACACATGGGTTTTTCTATTGCACAGCACAGTATATACCCAAATACAAACAACTATGGGATTACATGAGGGTGCGTTACGCGCTACACTACTGGCTGCACACACACACACACACACACACACACACACACATTTCTTATGTGGGTGATGTGATGAGGTCTTTTCCCTCATGGTATTACTCCAGCAGCAGCACTCCAGTCCCACAGCGTGCTAGTGTGAGGCCACATCAAGCAGGGGGAGGTAGTCGCTGTGTCACTGTGAGGGCCTGGGCCTTACTGAACATATATATAGATGGAATCAGCACAGGGGTGAGAGATAGACCCCAGATCCACAGCCACGTGGCTTCACACCACATCCACAGCAGTCAGCACTTTCTTCAAGAGCGCTGGGACCGAGCCTCCAAACAGAAGACACATTCAGTCAAGAGGGTGAAAGTCTCCTGGTTCATGCTCAAGTTAAAAGCACAATGAACGTCATTTCTAGTGCAAAAAACAACTGTTATCCTGAGTCATCTGTCAGATTGCTGGCTATGCACTGGCTTTCATAGCTAACTGGCATCACAAAAGCAGTAGTAGCTTTTCCAGTTCCACCACAGTACATGTTCCTAGTAAACAACTAATTACATGGGCAGATCCTGACAATGAATAAATATGAAGGAAAACTGATTTCACAAGATGGGGATGGAACAAATTGTGCTCCTTAGTGGAAACTGCATGAGAAATCTTACTTCACATCTCCAGCACTGCACTACTTTAGTGCCCCTGTATGTAGTGTAATGGTAATAATAATAATAATAATAATAATAATGAGGCCAAATGAGGACAATGTCTTATATGTCCAGTTGGCACAAGACCCAGTGAAGAGAGAGTCTGGAATATAATCCCTGTTAGAAAATTGAATTACCAGTTTTACCTGTGGCCAGAGCAAGGTGTGGCTTCTGGTCTTTATGCTAAGCAAAGCTAACAGTCTGCTGGATCCTCCATATGGTGGAGTGGTAACGAACCTCTCAGCTCTCAGCATTAGAGCCCACAAGTGGATTTCTCAAAATGTCAAACCATTACTTTAAAGGCAGAGATGGATTAACGGGCCCACCGGGCAAAGCCCCAGCTGTGAACCTGTCTTGTGTGCATTCCTCACTTCCTTCCTCATTAAACATTTGCACAGCTGATTAATTTGGAAGAATTTGTTCACGTCATAAACCTTCAATCTGTGCAACAGTGTGAAACAGTCAGTGGCTCCACAGGGTAGGAGCTAAAGCTAGAGCTTCAACTTGAAGTGGTGTCAACACCAGGGTGCACAGCACCTAGTGGAAAAACACCTGAGCCTAAACATCCTCTCCGCCTGACAAAACTAACATGTCCATCCTTTTAATGAAGACAAATGAAGTGTTTAATTGTGCGAGACCGTTGCCCTTTCCACCTGGCGCAACATGCCAAACACAGCTGCCAAATCCGTTTGCAGCTGAGTGACGGGCCCCTCCCTCTGTGAGCTGCTGCCTCGGCCACTGAGGGCTCCCCCTGCTGCCACTCTGAATGGCCCTTGGCCCCACTCGCTCAAACCTTATTACTCTGAACCTTGACAACCTGCCAAAAGGCAGAAACATCTCGCCACTTGTTCACCTTGAATGTGTTTAAAAAGGGGGGAAATGGCCCTGACTGTTGCTGCTGAGGTGCAACTGAACAAGAAAAACCATTCAGGCCCGGACTGGTTGGCCCGTGATGAAGAGAGAGAGGACGAGGCATCCAACAGAAAGATGAGAAGGTCAGAAAACCAAACAAAGGAAGAGAGTCCATGGAACGACAGGCAAAGTGAACACTGCAGACTGGGGCGCTAAGGACGGGCTTTACCAACACTTAACTATCAGAACCCATAATATCCTGGACAGCAACTGGTTTCCAGAGCCACAAAGCCAACTATCAGTATCTACTGCTGTAGTCTGAACCAAACAGCAGGAAGGCAACGGTAACAGTTAGCTGGTGAACACCAAGCCCCCAGGATGTGAAGCAAACCTGGGATGGTGGCCAAACTGTGTTACTGCAGCTTCTGTGTTCATCTTTAAATTGCACGTCAGGAGATTAAACAAACACGCTGGAAAACTTCATTCATGTTCCCAGCAGTGAGTGGGAAGAGTCATGGCTGGATATACCAGAGGCTTTTCTGTTTATCGTCACCGTGTTGCTCATTCAGTCACGTTGCAGAGAAAAGCCGTCCTCGCTCAGCAGCCGGCGCTTCAGCCATCAGACCCCACGTACACTTTGATTCAGGATCTTCTCAACCTAATAAACTTCCTTAATATTTGTTTATGGAGGTTGACGTGGTTGAAGCACTACAGTGCATGCTTGCCATCACATAATAAATACGGGTTAATTTAGAAAGGCATGTTAGGCTTTAGCTGTTTAAGACAGCTCTATTCCATCAAAGCAGTTCGTGCTCTGGCTGCCAGGAAAAACACTTTCCTTCTGAGCGAACAATTCATCTGTGGCCCTCTTGGGGGACAGGGTAAAGGGTGCCGGGGAGGTCAGACTTATTGCCACCAACAAACCCTGGCACATACTCATGAAAGTTAAACAAGAGAAAGTGAATCCAAGTCGGAGCCCGGGATCCCCCTCCTGGGCTGCTTGCTAATTAAGCTGCGTTTGTCTTGGCTTTGAATCAGGTTTGATCCTGAGCCAACATCCAACGCGGTGCTGAAAGGAATCATAAGTGTGGCTCCTGGGAGTCTGTAAGCTCCTCATAGGAAGACGCATCAGGATTGAGGAACAATAAAATAATTTTGGGATTTGGGATGCACCTTGAGTGGTTCTCTCCTAAAACTGAAAATGTCCTCTGTCTGCATCAGATTTGTACATTTATCCTGCACAGATGAATGTTCACATCAGCCCTCACAATCCAGCTTTAAAGTGTGATGGCAAGTTCAAGCAGCTGCGTCGTAAACCCGAGTACAGTCAGGTCACTTTCATAATATACTCACAGCAAAAGTGCAACGTTAAACTTCACCTCTGATCCTGACTCCTGTGAAACCTCACCTGGACTGATCCCTTCGCAGAGCGAGCTCACCCCTCCCGCTCGGCTGGGTTAAACATCTGGGTGAGAGAGGACTGGTGTGTCATCAAAGGTGACAACAGAGCGGGCGTAACGTAATGCAACAAAGCCAGCCCACCCGACGTGTGCATCTGACTGCGGGTATTGTGTGTGTTTGCCTGTTTCACATCAAACTAGGTCAGCCTGCAATCAGATGACACCTCCACTCCCATTGGCCCACGATCATCACTGGCTTGTTTTCATTACAGAGGTGTGAGATGGCTGATTGTTCACTCCTCTGGTGTGGAGTGTTGTGTAAACACACTGCAGTAGATGATTCATTTTTATCTGTCATTTCAATTTACTTTTATGTAAGTTAGACAAGAAAGAACTGTTGATCGTTGAAATTAAAAATCAGACTAGGTGGATTCACTGCTGTGCAAACAGAGCAGTGATTTCTGGCCAGGCTCTTACCGCGTCGTCTGGCTTTTGGCTGCTGTCGTGGAGCGGCTCATCGGGGAGGTGGTCCCGTCGAATCAGAGTGAACTCTCTGATGAACACCGCTTCTCCATCGCTGGCCCACACAGCAACCTGAAAACCAGAATCAGTGCCAGGTTGGTCAGTACACATACTGCATCTGAAACAGGTACAGTAATGAAAGTTCTGCAACAAGAAAAGCTCACAGCACTCTTGGGAAAAAAAAAAAACCATCAAGGCAGACGTGTGATGCAGCGAGAGGAGGCTACGCTTTGTGCAGCGAAGTTTAGGCCAAGGATTATCAGAAATACAAGGTATTTGACTCCTTGTAGTTTTCATGACCACGAGCATAGAGCCGTGCTTGAACTCATGTTGTCATACAAACAGAAAAATGTATGTGAACCATCAGATTTGAATCTTTTTTGACTTTAGACAAGTGATTGTGCCTTTAAAGAGACACATAAAACGACAGAGCTGGACACACAGCTCAGCAGTAGCTCCACTTAAGATTGTTTAGCGTTATTTCAGGATTTTACAACTTTCACATTTTACCAACACTTCCCATAAATCTAGGATTTCATGGGACTCAAGTGTGAAACTGTGCAACTGCATAATAAGAAACACACAAAACAAAGCCATGTTCTACTGGATCCTTCTGTATGGGGTAAAGCAAAAGGAACCGGGCACACAGCGATGCAACAGGCTTTCTGTTATTTATACCACAGTGCGTCTATCAGCACTCTCCTCTGGGGCAGCGGTGATGGTGATTAGTAGGTTCTAGTAAAACCATTTCTATTTGCAGTCATTTACAGAGGACAGAGAGTTTTTGGTTTGTGCTCTCAACTGCACATGATGAGAGGAATCATCGGGCTCTGGAGGAACACAGCACAGAGATCCGATATCAGAAGACACAGTAACCCGCCACTGCAGGGCGAGGGGCATTGTGGATAGGGCCCATTAGCAGCATAGCAGGGCCCACATTCTCAAGGACGTATAAATCCACTGAGTGGGGGCCCTCAGCTGCTCTCTGTGGGTCATAAACACCCTGTAACTGGCTGCCTCTCTGGCCTGCGCCAAGGCAGAGCGAAGCCGAGCAGGGGACGTGGGTTGTTGGGGGCTGCAGGTTTTTAGCTGTGTAGGCTAAAAAAAAAAAAAAAAAGACTGCTGAGCAACTGCAACAAAACTTGCATCAACTTTCTGTGGGAACGAACCTCAGAGTGGATTTTTAAATGAGACAAATCAAATCTGGTCTAAAGCTCTACAGCCAGCACAGCTTAGCCACAGTTATAACAGCACATAACTCAGGGCAGAAGCCTCCTGCAAAGGCCATTGTACTGGGTAGGGATCAGCAGATGTGGCAGCTGCTGGGCCAAACACTTCACTTAATCTGCTTCTTTAAAAATGAATTACAGATAAGATTTTTACGCTTTTATTTATAATTAGCCAGGGTGGCTGTGTAGGTCAGGAATGAGGTGAATGAACGTAAAAACCTATACGTGTGAGAAAGTGGTGGAATACACAGCTGGACATTTAATAGAGCACACATTTCTCAGATTGTCTCAACAGTTTAAAGCCCATCTGAACTACACACCCCAGAGACTTGAATGTATCAGCAGGGGAAACCAAATCGCTGATATGAGAACTTATCACAATACAATATGGTGAAAGGACTCCACCGAGGCTAAAAGTTAAAATACTGCAGAACCACAAGCCGGGGGTAAAGCAAACATCGTCACGCATACGATCATTAAGAGACGTTCTGCTGGTGTGTCAGCTAAGGTGGACTGGAAACCACTTGTGTGACCAGATGTCCTTGATCAGGGCCAAACGGAGGCCGAGCCAAGATTGAACACGACAATTATGTTTTTCTCAGAAGATTGTCACCTTCGTCCTCAGAAATTATATTCTCACAGACTTGCAGCCGCAAACCTGACATTTCTTTCTTTGTTTGCATCCATTCTTCTTAAAGACGTGGAATATGCTGGGACCAGACTGAACTACAGGCTAATGGTGCATGACAGCTAAGCTCTGCCTCACTGGGGTCTTGAGAAAGGAGAATCTATCAAACTTATTTCTCTAGGAAAACACACTGGCTGCTCAGGGCTGGCGTCTATTCTGCATAACCCCACTGGATTAAACCATTAGGACCTGGCAGAGGAATCAATATTTCCAAAGAGGCTCCAAGTACTGGGTTTTGGTATCATGCAGGGAAAGATGCTGAGAATCTCCTGCATGGGCAAACAAATCAACTTTGAGTGATACTTTATTTTACAGGTCTGCACGTTTCAGTTTATGTCCATATAATTTGGTACTATTTCTAGGTCAGATTAAGGAGGGATCACTTGGTTCACTTCAGTTCATTCTAAATACTAAGCTAGAGCAAACCTGAGGCAGTTACTTGGGGGGCAGAGGGACGGCTACGCATCCTTTTCTCCAAAACAACACGAGTCACGCTCAGATCCAACCTGAGCGGGTGTGCATGTCAATGCGACAAAGGGCAAAGCCGGTGATTCGTTAACCTCGGTGAAGAGATCGATTTCAAAAGGCAAGTCTGAACCAGGGAAGAGGAGAGGAAGGAAAGTCAAGGGCAAGTCGGGGCTTCAAACGCACACAAACAACAGGAATAACATCCAACCTGATATTATAATTGAGCTGTTCTACAGTGTGGTGGCAGCTTCCACTGTTTGGATGGAAACTGTGAAAAGCAAGTGACTTACCAAGCTGCACTAGGCCAAACCTAGACTTGTGCCTTTGATTATTAAGGTTTCATCCAATGTGTAGATAAGGACACCCCGATCTCAAGCCCAGCTCCTGTCTGAACGAAACCTAAGAGGGAAAGATATTTTTGCTAATCCACTTTCAAGGGGATTTATGAGTTTTCACTTAACACATTCTGATGGAGGAAGCAGTGCCGCCCCCCCCCTCCACTGCTCTTTCATAAGCCAAGAAGGAAGATGCCTTCTCTCTGTCATATCTGTCCCAGGCCCCCACACGTTGATCTGTTACTGTGAACTTAGTTTAATACTTGCTCATTACAGGCCCAAGCCCAGTGCTACCTCAGGATTTCAGGACTGATGAAGGCCATGACAGAGTCTTGGCTCCCCCCAGGCAACAAGACACCCTTCAGAGTAGAGCAGGAGAAAAACACTCCTGGTTACAGTTTTCACTTTTTACACAGGATACCTGCAAACAGCTGGTGACAAAGCTCTGTGGGAAACTAAATCAAGCTGAAGTACTTTCAGCACATTCTGATTCCTGATGGATTGTTTCGTTATCTTAACATTATTCCTCAGACAACCTTTGAAAATGGACCTCGTCTCTGCCAGATTCCTCCCAGGCTGATTTACTGAGCTCTGTCCTGCGAGCATGAGGAGAAGTGAGGCGCGGAGCTTAACTCGTCTTCATTGCCGCCCTCTTCAACTCCCACCACTTATCATCTTCAACAGCACAAGGAATGAAAAGCCTCAGGGGACAGAAGAGAAACCTACCTGTAATAGATGGAAGGTTTCCCTGGCTCCGTCTGTGGCGTTTACGCTCTGTTCCCCCCATGTTTTAATTTCTCTGAAGATGCGTGGCATCTCCCTAATGATGCATGAGCACGTCTCTGACACGGCCTTTCAGTCTCATGACATAGCACAGTGCCTGTTTAAAAAGTATTTCTTGTCGAAACAATACACTGGTGAAGAACATAATGCAGTGAAGTTAAACTGGATGGAAGAAAGGTGTAGAAGATTTTAAAAATCCTTTTATTATAGGTGTATAGAACACAGATAAAGTGCATGCTCAAATTAACAGCTAACATTTGGCACATTTATGCCAGCACCTGTTTAACCACACCTGCTCTTCACAAGGAGGGAGATGTAGATGTGGTGAAACACAAACATATCAAAGTGTGAGGAAAAGGAGCTCCAAAGACCGGTGGCCTCCGGACGTGGCTTTTATGAGGAGCAGGCTGCACTTCAGGAGACTGATACTGGACTAAAGAAGTCATCAGACTAGTCCTGGGCATGGACCTGGCACCTGACTGTCAGAGGTGAGAACTACAGCCTCACATCGTTTCCTGTTTTTCATAATTTGAAGAGAGAAAACTTAAGGTTTCTTATTATGCACATTGCTTAATGGTCAAATAATTCTGTTGAAAAAGTTTGTAATTTAACCTTTTAATGTGTCTGACTGCTGTTTTAACATCAGTGTGTTGGCTCCTCATTTACACTTAGGTTAGAAAAAGTCACATGCACGGCAAAATGAACAGAACAAGTGCTGCATCACACAGCTGGGCCTCAGCCTGCGATCCCCTGGAACGTCACTCGGCATAATGCAGAAACAGGCAGAACAATCGGGTGCATCAGGTCTGAGTGTTTATGCTCTCCTGGTTTTACCGTCCTGCACGTGCACTGCTCTGCCCAGCAGGACGTCACCGCCTCACGGACTAAACTGTTACAGTCTGTCATCACAGCCGCCAGCGTGACTCGGTCCTGCTCAGCAAACAGCAACGGAAATGGAAAGACATTCACAACATGAAGTGCACGTTTAAAAACGTTTGTATTCGTGTTTAATGAGTATATTTTTTGCAGTCACGAGCCACATCATCGATGATAACATGGCACGAGTACGAGTTATTTTTGGCGTCTTACAGTCCGCTAACAGTGTCTCATGTTTTTTTTCCTTTGTATGAGGCAACAGGAAAAGTCATGAAGAAGTCACCATCAATCATTTTATACCATGTTTGTCATTGGTCATTTTTCTCCAACTGCCCGCTGGCGTGTGCGAGAATCCATTTTAACCACAAAATATCAGCCTGCAAAACAAACAGAGACCAAATACTGCGATTCTCACACGGGATGTTCTCTTACAATAAATCACAGCTCTTCACCCCCGAGCTGACCGCAGGCTGACTGCAACGTGACCGGTCACAGAGTGCAACATTAACAAGTAGCAGATTTCAAGGTTAGTCCACCTGTGGCCCACGTGTGAGGGCACGGGTTCTCATGGAGGAGTCTCACTGCTTAAGCCTTCGAATCCCACTAACATAATGCAGAAACAGTCGCACCACTAATCTGTGCAGCAGACGTCGTGTGGTTTCCCAGCTCAGGTAACAACCGCTATTACATTTAATATGGAGGTTTTTAATGAGGCCCTCAAAAGTTCTTACAGCTCAGTGAACAGTGGAGAGCGTTGTGACAACGCCAGGACTGGAACGCACTGTAAGGCCACAAAATCAGAAGTGTTTTCTTAATAAAACAGATCTACTGTACCGCAGCCACTGTGCTGATGATTCTGCATGGCTCTCTCTCAGTCCTCTGCAGTGTGGGAGCACTGGGAAATATCTTCTGGACATGTCTCTAAACTCAAGTCAAAGCAAAGGTACAACAAAGCACAATGACAAGACTGAGGAGGGACTGACACTCCTGACCTTTTCTGTCTTATGTACCAGCTGCAGGAAACACTGACAGGCCCACAGGGGAGAGGAAGACCACATCTGAACAAATCTCATTTCATTTCCTGAAACATGCAGTTGTTCCTGTAACACGCTACACGTAGAAGGAAATGTCACTGCAGGATGATGTTGAGCTAGAACCACTTTTGTGAAGCGCTGAGGCTGAGTCCTAAGCAGAAAGGACAGATTTTAAATGCAAGGATGTAACTATACATGTATTTCAGGACAATTACATAAGTAAATGAAGTGAAAAGCATTGGATTTGGGTCCCTCCTTGTTCCCCTGTGGTTGAACTTTGCTCTCTGTCCAGTGAGGGAAACAAAGAGCAGCAGCTGGGAGACCTCAGCTGGACGCTACAGCTCTGCTTTAACACATCCACCCAGTTCGCATCTTAGATCCCACCCACTTAAAGACAAATAAGCCACTTGTTTTCCTGACCGCTGCCTCGGCCCATGATGGATGGCCAGCGTGTAACATAGGCGGGACGGTTACGTAAGAGTGTGAAACTCGAGCAAGGGAGGGTGGACAGCCCTGATCAAGTCACAGTTTTACAGGACGACACAAGCTGTGTTTCCCAAAATCATCCATCTTCTCCTTCTCTGTCTGACCTGAGGCTGAAAAGACAGAGCAAGTTCATCATTTACCTTCCAAAGGTTGAGTTTTTTTTATTTTTGGCTTTTATTTTAGGATGAAACCCTGAAAAGCTCTGACTTCCTTTGTTAATGACCTTTTTCCAGAGGATGCAGTAACACAGGCTTTTCAACTATTCCTTTGCACAGAGAGAATCTGTTCCCTGAAAAGCTCTGAATCAGAATCAGAATCAGCTTTAGTGGCCAGGTGTGTCAGACACAGGAGGAATTTGACTCTGGTACATCAGCTCTCAATGTGCATGTACATATCCCCATGCAAGGGGCAAGTAAACAGACCGACATAAGGCTGTGTAGTATAACAAAATAAGCAGTATAAACAGGCAGTAAACAAGTCAGGACACCTGAGGTTAACCTGCTACTGGAGCCCTGTAACAAAGGCCTGTTTTATATATGACATTTACATGTATTTTTAGTTTCCGATGACTCTGAAGGTTCCCCGGCACTGTGATCAAATGTGCAGCGCCTGCATCCAGTCCAATGTCCACATGCTGGTACCAACCAGGAGAGCATCACTGGTGCGTAGTGCGAGTGAACACTGCATGCTCTCACATGAACACAAGAGTGGCAGCAGTCCAGCCATCAGACATGGACAGAGTGAGCCTGCAGCAGCTGAGGCAGCTCGCTCTCACGGCTCCTCATTAGTCCGATCGATTCACTGGATCACGTAGTTGTGACTGCTGACTTCTATGAGTAATGAAGCTGTGTGAAAGCGGGATCGCCCGCACTGACATCAGCAGCTACAAAGATTAATGGTGTAGCTGTGTGTTCAGCCATAACTAAGTAGCAGGTTTCAATTCATAGCTTCATTCATAACTATGCACAAACATGTGTCCTCCATCATATGAATTTGTAGAAGGATTAAAATTGACAGCTGTGTGGCACAGTCACAACACAGTATCCCACATGGAGCAGGCCATCGGGTTCGCTGCCGAGTGCTCCTGCAGGGCTGGCTCCAAACGCCAGGGTAAATTCACACATAAAGGTGACTGTCACTGGATGATTGATGAGGATGGTTGTTATGGAGTACTGTAGCGGCGCCCTGGTAGTTTCTTTCCATTCCAGTTTTAATAACAACTTGCTCTCAAGGGAAATGATTTGAGAGCCAAAGATGAAAATTAAAAACTCATCTTACTAAAACACGGTCTACTGTGTTCATCAGGATCAACATCGTTTCTGCAAAGCAGGTGAACTTTTTAGCCCAAACTAGGCAGAAGAACAAACACCTCATCATAACATAAGTAGGAGTAACAGCTTGAGATCTCATAACCAAGTTCATGCTGACCCAGGAGATAAGATTCACCCTCATACTCCTTCAAAACACACAGCACTTATCTTTAATAAAAATAGTTATGAACTATATTTGCACTTAGATATTTTAGACACCACATATGCATTTTAAAAACCCACACAAGAAAATAAATGTTCAAAAATGGGCTTCTGTTGCCAGTATCTTAGAACAATTGATCTGTTCAATAACATTTCCCTTAACGTGGGCCTGAGGTGTAGCACAGGTGACTATGAGCCGTTTTTCCAAGGCAAGAATAAAAGCAGCACTGTGAGATGTGGCTGTTTCCCCAGTTGTCCATGAAATGCATGGAAGTTGTCCCTGCTGGACCTCCCAAGAGACCAACACAGTAATCCTCTGTTTTCTTTGAAACAGACGGTGGACAAAGCTGGTAAAGTGCCGGCCTGAACCTCAACCACACACCGCTGAAGACCAAACAAAAGAAGCCTTGGTGTTCAACAAGGCAAACGCCGTCTTCAGTGCTCCATAAGAGTGCAACCTGTGAAGACCCCATTCTGATACCACAGCAAAGCCAACTGTTTTCTTCGACATCATGCCTTGGTCTTCTCCAGAGCACCATCTGCGGCTGCCAACCGGTCCTTGTTGCATTTCTGCTCCCGATTTAAGTCCTCATTTGCATGACCATCGACCTATTTTCATTTCCATTTAGTAGCATTCTTGAGCCCTGACCTCATCTGGCTGGCAGCGAGACAAACAATGAAATGCTGCTGTGCCTGTTGCATAGCTCATTAGTTATCCGGTGCTCCGCTCCATAATCCTATAATTGTGTTCTGCATTACTGGGAGCCAGCTGGGCACAAAGGGGGAGAGATATTGGACGTTCACAGGCAAGCTACATTGTCTTTCAGTTGCTTTTTCTGTACAGTGTGTGAATCAGAGCAGTCACATCCTTCAGCACTCGGGAGCTGTAGCATGTGTGTGTCCTATTAAAATGACTTTTCAAGGTTTAACTCTGAATCATTTTTACAAATCAGCAATTTTCCGTTTAATCTGCAACAGATTTTTAAATATCCATCACAGAGCAATTCCAGTTTGAATGTTCATACTGTGTTCAATCTCAAATGTCATCTGTATTTAGAACACACCCAGCTTTGGCCACGTTCCTGATAACGGTGAAGTTCAGGTTGTCCTAGAGTACCAGAATAAATGTTGACAATATCGTGATTAACTTTTAAAAAAAGGGCCCGTGTCTCCGTCTGGCAGGCGTTCCCACACATCCCCGCTCAACTCGACATGCTCCTGCAGCCAAACAAACCACAAACATCGTCATCACTCAGGCACACGAGCTGAGGAAACCCAGCCACCTGTCAGGGGTCCTTTAAATACGACAATCGCCCCGGGAACCTGCATCTGAGAGGCACACAAAAGATCGGAGTCAACAATGTATTCATCAGCAGGATATGATGATACAGCCAATGTAATGTGACAGTTTAATGTTGTCCATCTATTGTGTTGTCGACATGCTGAGATTCCAGAAGGTGTGATTATCTCAAAAGATTGATGACAACTAAATGAGCAGAAAGGTAAATCTGCTGTCACGAATATCTTAGATAACACACACACAAAAAAACCTTCATCGTGATAGATGGACAGAAAATGAGTGCAGCTGTCACTGATAATGGAGGGTGATTGCCGAGACTTGTGACGACGATAGCGCGCCAAGAAAAATGATTCAAATATCCCTGTCATACTTGTGTAATTGCAGACGAGAGGGAGCGGTTTCATGAATGACGTCCCTGACATCTGGGATGCAGCCAAAGTGGCGTTCGAAGGAGGGGGGGCGCTGGGTAGATGAGGGGGTTATTTGGCACATTTCGTCCTCCACATTCCCGCTGTATTAAAGAGACACATCGTAGGCGCCATCTGAACCCTTAAGCATGCCATGGGAGATTTATCTGACACTATGTGTGCACCCGCTGGACTGTCTGCCTTTACTGTATGACACTGTGTGTGTCTGTGAATGTAAATGATGTAGTGCTTATTCCCTGTGTCTATGGTTAGCTTCTTAAGGGGATTTACATGTCTGCTGTGATGGTGGTGTTGCATTGTTCTAATTGTGTTACATTTTCCTCACTTTTCCTGCTTGTGTGCAAATTCCAGGAGCCTCTGTTTGTTCTCTACATCCAAAGCATGGGCCTAGCGGCAGCGAGAGGCTGCGTGTCATGCGTTTGTTGTTACGTTATGGCTCCCTGCGGGGACGGCCGGCGAGCGCTCTGTTGTCTTGGGAAAATCATTTAGCTCCAAAGCAACAGCAGAGCCAAAAGTAGCTTCTCCTGCTGTTTGTTATGGTCAGTTTATACATAAAGTGAGGTCACGGCTGTCTGTCAGAGGGTGTTACTGCACTGATCTCACCCAAAACAAGTGAAGAAATTCCTTCCCAAACCAACTATTGTCAGTTAAGATAACAGTTAACTTGTTCCAACAGTGGCGCACACGTAGCGACAGTCGACAAATATGTGGGGGGATTTACACAGCATTCATAAAGTAAATACTGTTCCTCTGTGTGCAGTGACTAATTTGAAGTACTTGGCCAATGTAGAATTGGGATTTTTACATGGGTGGATACGTAAGCCATGCAAATGTGTTGCTTTCTAGTACAGGACGCACTGAGCACATTCACCGTGAAGTAAAATATGTGCATGTCTTTGCAGCTGGAACCTGATGCCTGTGGTAAGAGTGTCCGCTCATCACTTACCAGAGCAGAAAAATAAAGTTAGACTGGGAATCAAGGCTGCAGCCATTAGGATGTCAGCTCATGTCTGCAGCTCCAACAGCCTCTCTGCTCATTGGGCTGAAGGCAACGTGATATTCTGTACTTTTCTTCTTCTACTGCCAGAATGAGCATTTTGTCTGCAGACACTGGTAAACAGACCAAATGTAGTTACAAAGACTTCCAAGCTTCTGTCTTCAGCTTGTTGAAGTCAGCCCAAATTGTTGAGCTTGGTGGTTCTCCTTCAAACAAAATGGATGCCTAGAGTCACTCTAAAGTTTTGGGAAGAAAAAGGACAAAAAAGGTTAAAAATGAAGTTTGTGCAGGCAGGTGAAGGTTCATATAGCATCTCCCAGCCGTGTTTGGTCTGGCAGTGCAGCTTGTATGTACTGAGAAAGGTGGCTGTGATGAAATGAAATGAACAAAGAGGCTCAAGGCGAGGAGATCATTGGATTTGGCTGAGCCTGAACGTGAGTGTGTGCTCAGCAGTGCGGCTGTGTTTGCACAGCTGGAGTGTGTGCCCAGGGTCAGCTCAGCAGGGAGCAGGGTTTAGTGCTGCCGGGCGCCGCTAGAGTACATGCCTGCTGAAGAATCACTGGACACCTCCCTCTCCGTGTCCTTCCCTTTTCAGAAATATGTGGGCACCAAACACACGAGGCTCACAGAGGACGCTCCTGACAAAACATCATTCGGTGATAGGAAGACATTTTTCCATCTGGGGCAGGCTGACCTGGCACCACAGTAGTATCTAAAAAAACAGCTTTTGGTTTTTTTTATCCAAAGCTGTGGAAGCCTTATCCACGGAGCATCAATTAACTACATTTGATGGGAGACAGCATGAGCAGGGAGCTGACTGAAATGAAGCCTGGATATCATTTACTCCTCACGTCTTCACCACATCTATACTGCAATCAGATGTAAAGCACAGACAGAACCTGCCCCGATGCTGAAACAGTACGACTCACGTTAGGACGGACCTGACAGGTTAACTGGCACAGGTGGCCGTGGCTTCAGTTTGTGTGAGAAATGTTTGTCTGTCAGAGTGAAGAGCAAACCTCTGGTGGCAAGTGGCTGGAGGCTCTCAGCGGCGATCACACCTTCACAAGCTGAGGGACTGAATCGAGTCTTATTGTGCAGGGCACCCACAGGTCACTTGTCTTCAGTCTTCGACTCGTCTCACCGTGCTGGCGTGTTTGACACTGTGAGATATGACTTACAGTGCTAACACACGGAGACCGGAGGCTGTCACATGGTGATAAACATACATAGTCAGAAGGAGAAAATGAAGTTAATGAGGTACAGTATGAAGGTACGGACAGGAAGTCCAGCTACCCGACCCCTGAAACTGAAACTCAGAGGGTCTACTGAGTTTTAGACTGTGCTCAGGGACGGGACAGATAAGGACGTCTACGGTGTAGTGTTACACCTCAACATAACTAATCACCTGCTTATGGAAACACAATACGACACTCCTTATCGAAGACATTTAGGCCGCCTAAACACCTGACTAGCTTTGATAAGGACAACCTCGAAGTTAAAGACATAGCTCCTTAAACAGCGGAGACATTTGAGACTCTAAAACCTCACGGTGGCATCTTCGGCTCCATTGTGATAGAGGTTCATAAAAGGCTTAGATCAAGCAGGGCTGCTTTCAAAAGGCGCACAACCCTCTTCGAAGTTCCTGACAGAACTGACTTGCTCTGGCATCTAGAGTTTCAATCTGATAGCTCCAAAATTGCTTCTGCAACCAGAACCTTTTGGACGTGGCCCACGCGGCTCTTCCATTGCTGTCGGGGCGTGTAGCAGAAATGGCTGCACATTCTGGGGTGGCTGTGGCTCACGAGGTAAAGCAAGTCGTCTTCTGACCAGCAAGTTGGTGGTTCGACTCCCGGTCTCCCCACATGCCTAAGTGTCCCTGAGCAAGACACTGAACACCAAATTGCTCCCGGTGGCTTGACTAGTGCCGTTGTGTGGCAGCCTCGTCGTGTGTGTGAATGTGTGAATGGTGTATGATCTCCCTGTAAAGTGCTTTGGCCAGTGCATAAAAGCTCTATATAAATACAGTCCATTTACCATTCTGCAGGTTTCACATTGGCTGCAGATATCTAGGTGACAGGCATCTCAAACCAATGCGAGTACAGCTTTATGCAGCGCTAGCAAACCCCCTTCAACAGCAGGTGCTTTTTTTATTTAGTTTATTATTCACTGACATTTAAAACCAATTACAGTTTTATTCAGTGGCCTTCGTCCATGAGTGCTCCTGATTGGTTTTAAAAAAAATCCATCTGTTCTGCAGGTTTCTGTCGTTCTGATAAAAAAATCCATCTGTTCTGCAGGTTTCTGTCGTTCTGATAAAAAAATCCATCTGTTCTGCAGGTTTCTGTCGTTCTGAGCTGGATTCTGCTGCACTAGCTAACAAGACCTGTCCTTGTAACAGGCTAAATGCGTCTACGTCCTACTGATGACTACAGAGCAGGTGGCAAGAAACCAGCTGGGACAGACAATGACGTCTAGGGCTGTGAGTGTGAAGCTTAAGTTACCTTCAGCTGGGTGTTTATTGTGTTAATAGGCAATAGCAACAAACAAACAACTAAACAAATGTACACTTTTGTCAGAAGACAGATTTTTAAATGAACACTACCTGTTATTTAGCTCCTATTTCTTATATGTCCCCTCTCTAGTACTGTTCTAATGTAGTATTGGTTAACAACGCATGAATGTAAGAAGTAGAAGAGGATGTAGACACAAAGGCCCGTGCACGCTGCAGCATTACGACAGCAGCTGGATGCGCATGATATTAATGAGACAAGTGGTGGATCCGCCCTGATTCACATGCGTCAGCCAGATAAGTGGGGCGAGCAAGTTTGCTGAGGGTCCAGGAGCCCAGCTGGCTCCTCGTGTACAGTCAAAGCCCTTGACGTGCACAGCCTTTGATATGCTGACTGGCGGTCACAAAGTCGTGCCTACAGAGAAGTTCTGCTGTCTTGTGCATGCGTGTTCATTTGTGGTGTTAAATCCAGGAAGTAACTGGCCAAGCCTCCACCTCAACCAGCAGAAAGATCGTGACGTCTTTTCAAATGTATCTCCACTGATGGAAACTTCATCATTAACTGGTTCATTACCCACAGCTCCAATCAGATACCATGATACAAGGTGCACACAAATCACTGCACAAACACACACAAGCTAGACTGAAGGACGGTATAAAAAAAAGACAAGAACGCTTACACCAGTTTTCCCACTCTCCTTGGAATATAAAATTATCTGGGAAAACTGCCACCATAGTTCTATTCCTCCTCCTCCTCCTCCTCTCTCTCTCTGTGGCACTGCTCCACACCTCCTCTCTGCACAGCACTGCAGAGGAAGAGACAACCCAGAGCATATGCTGCTCATCTGTCACCCACTTTTTTCCTGACACTCTCTCCGAGTTTGAGCGGCAAGGAGCAGGAAGCCTGAGAGCTGAAGTAGGTTAGAGGCAGGAAAAGGGAGAGGCTGAACCCCCAGACCCAGTGGGAGCTCAGCGAGGCAGCCAGCGGGCATGCCCGGCTGCACTGTGGAGCTAAGCCTCAGCTGTTATGAGTGTACAAAGACTAACAGGAGGAAATGAAATGATGATTTATTGCCTAAATATGTAGGAATACTGCTGCTTTCTGAGCTTTCTGGATAAGCAGAAATTAAAGGGACACATATATCAAATATGTCAAGTAGATAAAAAGATAATTGAACGACAGATCGGCACGGAAGCTCACATTTGCATATTTACTTCCAGATACCAGCATGTGGGAGCACGATTCACCTGTGGCTGCATTACAGACACATGTGGCTGCAGAGATAAAAAAAGAGCGAGACAGACTTTGTTGAACATGAACCTACATCCTCAGCTGCACCTCAGGGCGACGTGTACGGCTAACACCTGCACGCAACATGAGCTAACAGCATGCAAACAGTAACTTCTGATGTATCCTATAATGCTTTGGCTCATTACACGTTTACTTTTTAAAACACTGTAAGGAGCAGTTCCACCCTCCTACAGCATGGCCCAATTCCACATCTGCTGTAGAAATCAGTGGTCTGCAAGCCGAGTTTGGTTTAGGGGAAAATATTCCTCTGGAAAATTATTTGTTGTCAGCCTAGATTAAGCCACTGCAATAACAACCACATATAGTAATTGTAGCAGTGAGTGAGTGAGTGTCATTCAATATGAGGTGAGAGACTGGCACTGTGTTAGCTTTGGGCAAACAAATTCCAAACCTGTTATGTAAAACAAATAATGGCCGGTTAGTAAGATGAGGTGGAACTATAACGTTGAGCCGACTGATCGTCCAACTGTAACTCAGTTGACTTGGTCCTAGGTTTTCCTGGTTACACGATGCAGTTTGTATCACGAGGGTTTTATGTCCCCTTTTCTGGACCCACGGGTCTGTTGGCGTTCTTCTGCAGAGCGTGTAGCTCAAGTCAAACACTAAGGGAGTCAAACATTAAAGAAACCCACTTTTCAAGTGACATTGCAGAAGCTTTTATTTTGCTAAATACAGCACAAAGGTGATTATGATCACTATCCAGGTCTAACAGATGTGAGGGACACATCATAAGCTGATTTTCTTAGAGTTCTGACTTTCTTTTGTCCTTTTTTAACAACGTTTGTGTGAAGTAGGAGGATAAGATCAGGACAGTCATCACATTCTGTGGGTAAATGATTAATCCCTGCAGCAGGATGTGCACTAGACACATCTTTCTCTGACATTAACTGCAGAGTTTTCCAGCATAAATGTTAAGTTAAATTTTCATGAAATCAGTTTGGTGCGTTTTTTTTATGGTCATAAATGTTTTCAGCAACAGCCAGTGAATGGATTTACATGCAGTAATTAGCTCCTTACAGTACAGGCCGCCATTCACGGGGGAACACAGGGT
This sequence comes from Monopterus albus, assembly GCF_001952655.1. Classification (NCBI taxonomy): domain Eukaryota; kingdom Metazoa; phylum Chordata; class Actinopteri; order Synbranchiformes; family Synbranchidae; genus Monopterus; species Monopterus albus. The sequence continues at coordinate 27,599 of NW_018128206.1, read as the reverse complement.
GGCTTTTATTGTGAAGCAGTCACAGGAAAACAGTGTCGCCAAGGCTAATGCTAACCTCAGCTGTTCATCAAAACAGTGGTCATGTTCAGCACTTTGACAGCAGATCTGACAGAAACCAACAAATATAAAGTAACTGAGGGTTGAATGTAGAAGCTCAGATTTAATCCTAAAACATCTTCTCTAACCATTTCCTCATACTTGCTGACCTCCACCTCTCCAGAAAAATCGAAGGCTGTGCATATTTGGCACAGACTTGCTTCAGATCATGTAATGATTTGCCTGTTAACGATTACGCTCTCATGTGATGATAGAGCAGTTTGTACCTGTCCAGCCAGCCACATTCCAGCTGTGCCCTCCTGCCCGTCAGCTAACGCACCGACACACACCTGTGTGTGAAGACACATAAGTGGCTCCTGCACAGCCTGCCACATTTTTTGAGAGTGAAAACATCCCTATTTTCTCTCCGTGTCAGTCAGCCTCTCCTTCACTCCTCCTTCCTCCCGTGTTAACAAAAAACAAGTCATGAATTCACCTCAGGCATTGTGTTTAGCTTCTTTTGCCCTTTAATGACACAATATCCTGGCGTTTTATTGAAATCCATCTGATAGCCAGATGTTAAAATGATGTAAGGTGCACCTGGTTTAAATGCTGCACAAGACAGTTGTGTGCTATCTTAAAATATCAGCAGGTTTGCCATTATTCCCTGCAGTTGAGGTAAAGAGCCGTTGATTACGCTGAGCTTCCCCTCTGGGTGACACTCACCTAGAACAGCTCTGAGAACAGCTTTCACTGAGAAAACAAATTCAAGTTAGGACAGAAAAAAAAAGGGGAGGCAGAAGTGAGGAAGCAGAAATTATTCTAGTGAGGTGTGGCTCAGGATCCCTGCTGCAACAGTACTGTCTACCTTTTCAGTGTCAGTGTCAGGGCACATTTACTAGATACTGGTTCATCTCATCCTGAAGAGGTTTGACCCTCTAGGACTTTTGGACATTTCACAGATTAAATATCTCATTTACTCATCAGATATAACCAACAGATTAATCAAGACCCTATACAGTATACCACATGTGTCCAACCAGAGGACAGGGGCCCATGCAAGGGGTCACCAGATAAATCTGAGGGACAACAAGATGATTAATGAACAGGATGAAATAATGTTCTGCTACTCATTTCACTTTAACGGTTACTTTTATCTTGTGAAATACTGTATAGTTTTAACATGTTCCAGCCTCTAGGGTATTGAACACCCGAGGGCTTTAAAAGTGAAACCCTCAAAACATTCAACAAGTGACAAGGAACGAGAAGCAGAAACACTGCTTAAATAAATATATAACAACAGCAAGGGGTCTCAGAAAGGTTGGGGAACACTGCTAGATATAAAAATAATCACAATACAATGCTATTGTGCCTTATATAAGGCCATGAACATATACACTGAGAGCTGATGTACCAGAGTCAAATTCCTCGTGTGTCCAACACATCTGGCCAATAAAGCATGGACAGGTTACTGAACAGGTCTGTTGGGCACAGGCACATGGGCTAGAGCCTCTGTTTGAAGTGACCTCACAACAAATGAAAAGGACACAAAACCACCACAAGGAGGCACAAAACTATAGAACAGATATACAATCCAGCAACAACTAGACACATAGTGAGTGCAAAGAAATGCAAGATGACTACAAAGCCTCTAATCAACTACAAATCAATGTAAAACATGACCAAGAGACACATAATGACTGCAAATAAAAAAAGGCTGAGCCTGCCCTGGACACCACTCTCAGCTAGTTTACAGTCTATGAGTTTGTCAGTTCAGGATGTTTCATACAGAGCCGGCTCGATGTCGGCACAGGCCACCTGGTCACCACAACCCAACTATTCCAGCTATGGAACAAATCATGTTGAGATGAGAGAAGTACCCTGATAACACAAGACCTTAAAGCAGCATGTCCCACTGAGGTAAAGGAGGACTGAGGGGGGATGAAGGGCGAGCGACATGCTCAGTGTCAGACGCCCACTTTTCCAGGTCACGGCTGCCAAATACTTTTCAAGCCACATACCTGTCATCGGGGAGACAGGAGGGGAGGAAGGGGAGCGCCGATAAGGGCGACAGATCCGAACAAGCTGGGTGCATGTGAGGCTGTGTTGTTGGTGCACAGGTCAACGAGAGCGAGATTCAGATGATGTCACTGCGCAGAGGAATGCTGGGACAGAATTCCACAGTGGCACATCAAATGCGCCAGCACGGTGAGATGAGTCGAAGACAAGTGACCTGTGGGTGCATTTTTCTCCTACAGGTAATTACTGTCAGAGGTCATCACTGCACAGCGTGCACAGCAAGACTGTACAGGCCTCCTCCAGACAAAAACATCTCAATAAAGGTGATTTCAGGTTCAACATCGCTGCTTGCTCAGACTTGCCCCTAGAGTCAGAACCTATTTTTTTCCATTTACTGTAATGTAAAGCTTCACACAACCTGCCAACTGCTACCTCACCCCCTCAGAAACCCAGTGAAGATACAGCACAGACTTCCCAAGCAGGGACACCGTCAACAGGGAGCCCCCGACCTTTTCTACATCCACAGCGTCTCTGCTGTGCGGCTGTCACTGCTCGCCCCAGTGCGGCTCGTCCTAAGACCAGGATTTTACATGCACAGCATACAGTAACATCCCTGTGAGCAGCCTGGGAACAGGGAGGGGACATGAAGCTCTGGCTCCACACCACACCCACAGAAATCACAAGATTCAGACACACTTAACTGAGTATTTCCTTTTCATGACACTTTCATTTCTATTACAAAACACTTCAGATTTAAATATTGTACATTTTAGTCCATTAGCTTTAGTTAGCAGCTACAGCTCCTGGCTCTTTCTAAGACAAAGATTCTACATGCAAGGCAGTAACATCCTGCATCTTTTGTGCTTAGCTAAGCAAAACGTCATATGCAGCAGACAGGAGTGAGACCAGTACTGATCTTCTGACCCAGCAAAAAACTAATAAGTGCACGTCCCAAAATGTCAAACCACCTGTCTAAAGTTATGATTTCAGTTCTGGCTGCCAACAGTGTAATACTGACATGACATTATTATTTGAACTCTACATGAGAAAGTAAATTCTGTCAGTAACAATGAAAATAACAGGTACACACCCACTTTGTGAGCATGGATGACTCCATGTTCATCGGCCTGCTTCTGTGGGAGTACACAGAGTCATCCTAATAAGACGTCATTCGTAACAGGGGCTCCAGTGTTTACTCAAAGCATATGTGGCCGCTGGGGGAAGCAGATGTTAAACCCCTGAAAGCATCATTAGCCTTGCAAACATTCAGCACAGTCAGCCATGGAGACCCTGTCAGACAGCAGCACTGCAGACTGTCATGTTTCCACTGGATTTAGTTGTCCATCCTCTCTTTTCTCACACTTGTATGAAACCTTCTTTTCCCTTTCCCAAAGGAGCAAAGTGAGAAGGACAGCTTTCGCTGTTTCCGTTTCTCATGTCAGTCACTGCAGAAATACTCTATTTTCTCCAAACACCTACAGCTGAATGTTTATGCTTTATTTTCCAACTTGAAGTGGGTGGTTTTGTTCTGCATCACTGCTGCTTGGCCTTTTGCTCTCCATACATGCTTCATGCCTTCGTTCTGAACATGTCCTTTTCGTCTCCTGCCATCAACTAAATCCACTAAATATCCTCCTGACATGTTCACTCATCTTCCATCTTTGCTTCTTCATCTTTTGTTGCATTTGATTTAACCCCAATCACAAATTCAAAGACCTGTATGTCACATCACTTACTTATATTTCTAACTTTGTTCTTAAAGCTCATTTTTCTGAAGTTTCTCTAACATGTCTCCACTGCTGAAGGACTCCCCTCTTGCTTCTTTCTATCCTCTCTCCTTCCGTCTGCAGCATCCGGTCTGATTTATCTCTACTGATGATGCTCCCAGGACACTCAAACACACACCTCCGACCTGCCCTCCCTTCTAATTAGGCTCCACGACAGGGGCCCGAGTACTGCTTCTCCCCTCTTGTTGACGCTGCTTCCCGGCATTACTGCTGCAATCCCTCCCTGGGACGACTACGAGGTCAAAGCCAGGGCAGAACAGAACAGATGGAAGTAGACACACGTGTGAGCCAAGGCAGAGGCGCTCCACTGCAAAGCTTTGCGGTTGTGTGTGTGAAAAATGTGCAGGCCAGATGAGAGCCTCAGCTGCTGCACATGAAGTTTGAGCTGGCATCCAGGAACACACAACAGCATATAACAGCCAATCTCATCACAGTGATGGAGGGGATGTGGGCCCGCTGCGGATGGAGGGACAGGATGCAAGAGGGTCGGCTTTCGAGCTCCGTAATGACAACAGAAACCTCACGACGTGGGAACAAACACACTCACAAAGGGCTTCAAAGGAAGCAGAGGGGGGACAGAGGGCAGCCACCTGCAACATGACAATAGAGCGGCCTATCTGTGATGGGCGTGGGAGCCACAGAGGCTCCCACTGTGGGCCTGCACAGAAAGGCCCCTCTGCTGTAATGTTGCCATCTGCTGGCAGCTCTGAAGTAAGATCTGGCAGGTCTGTGTGTGGCACACACACATTTCCCAGGAGCCATGTACAACTGAAGAAAAAACCTTTATGGCTGTTAATAGTGAAGCCTGAACAACATGCCCTCTTGCATTCACACTGGTACAGCGATGCAACACGATTCCAACAAGCTGTCGTCTTCCTGGCACACACTGCTTTGGACAGTCGACCTCAGCATCAGGTGAATAAAAGGCAAATGACACCATCGGGTTCCACAGGAGTTTAGAGGGGAAACAGCAAAAGCCGTATTCTCCGTTCCACATCTTGTCCAGTTTCACCATGCCTGGGTTGTTCTTAAAGGAAAGGTTTAACAGCAGTCATTAGAACCACTCTCATTCTCATCATCTTGTATCTGTGTGCTAAACAGGGGCCTCTAGCAGGGCGCTGCTAGCCTATCTTAGCTCACGCCACATTTTTGTACAGACTAAACAGATGGCATATAACTTGTTACTGAGCTATAGACATGCTGAGAGGTGGATTTTGTTACCTTAGATCAACACAAAGCTAGCTGTTTCCCCCTGTTCCCAGTCTTTATGCTAAGCTAGGAAGCTAGGCTAACCCCCAGCCTTGGACTTCTGATGCAACTCTCAGTAACAAATAGGTGTGTTTCTTAAAATGTCAAAAAGGGAAGCTGTGGAGCTGAAGATGAGTTTTGTTTATCTCCCTGTTGAGTAGAGACAAGTCCAAGTCATCACTGGGGTTGTCAGAAAAAGAAGAAACTGTCTTTTACAAACACCAGAGACAAGCTCATCACCCAGAAGTGCTCGCCCAGTCTTATGTTTTGGGGTCATGCCATATTTATAAAGTCTCAGCTTGGGAATTTTGACCTGACAGGGTCAGGATTTACAATGTGGAAAAGAAAAAATACAAACTGGACATGAGTGCTAGATCTGAGCCTAATGGCCGACTGTAAATACTGAACCTGAACTTTCTTTGGGACTCAACATTGAAGAGAAGCTGCAGAACGTCTTCTTCAGTGGCTCACTGAGGATGGTGTGAAGCTACTTCTTTGTGGTGTGAAGCTACAGTGTGATGAGTGTCTGCTTTCTGGATTTCCAGGGCTGGAAGAGTCACATCCAAGCTCACCTGAGTGGGACACACAGGAAACGCTGCTCCTGTGCCGGAAACACTAAGAGTACTGCATGAAGAATGAAACATTTCTTGGGTACCTTGGTGATTTGTGCAGACATGAGTGCTGTACCAGTGAATTTTGGCCTTGTGCACACACACACACACACACACACACACTTTGTCTCACTCCACAGATGAAGCCCAGATGGGAACAGTGAGATGAATATGAAGGCTTTCACAGCATAAATGAAAACACTCAGTCTTGTTAACACACTCCAAAAACCTCCATCCATCACAGGCCACATGTTCTCTGAAGCCTTTTACTTAACTCCTCCAGTGGGACCAGTGCTTCTCAAAATTAATTCACTTCCCATTCCACTGGGTTCACATCAAAGGCACTCATGAAAGCTAATTGGATAGTTTGTGGCCTTTATGATAAAGCGATCAGGCTGAGAAGCATGTTTCAGAGAACAAGAGCTGTTGTTGTTGACGGACACTCACCTGGGGCCATCTGACCGCCATGACCCCACTTAAACCTGCCATTAGACCCCAACGCTTCCTGAGGACTTCAGTACACGCTGCTCGCTGCATTAAGACCCAGAGAGGGACCAGTTCCTTGACAGAACATCCAGATCTGTTGTTTCTGCGGCAAATGTTCTTTTGACTTGCGGCTACTGGAAGTGTGTGGCAGCCAAACACTTCGGTAAAGTCCAACAGCTGAGTTATAGCCAAAACAGTGACAACCAAAGGAGAGCACCTTCACCTACTTCAACAGAGTTATAACTGTCAGAGTCTGCATGCTGTGTTTTATTTGCAGCGATTTCATCAAGAGACTTAATATAATTACCTGATACTGTCGGAAAAAACATTCAAATATTGTTTTTAAGTTCTCAGTCTGTCCTTTAATGTCCCTTAAACATCACTGAACCACATAAAATACCGTTTTCGGTTGTACCCTGTTTATTTGCTGCAGTACAACATGTAAAATGTTTCTGCTGATATTTGTCTTCCTGCTTTTTCATCCTAATAGATGAACTTTACCAGCGTCAGTTTAACTGGCTAATGTTTCCAAGAAATCCTTCATGTTTTCTGCATTTTCTGTCATCGGGTCATTTTGAAACTTTGCATGGGGACACGTTTTATGAGAAGAAGGAGGATGGCACAGGAAACTAGAACTGATGCACAATTAATTAAGTGTGACAAAGGAGCTATGTTGTCGTTGTTTCGTGTTACTGTTCCCCACACGTATATTAGCCTGATTAGTCTCGCACATATTGTAGATGTTGCCCGAGAGCGCCGGTATCAGCTTCACTGAACAGAAACTGAACAGGAAACCAGATTTTTTGAACGATGAACTTTTAGCAACAGGAGTTAAATAACAAGACACATCAGCTGTGTTGTTTGACCGCATCTGTTAACAAATGTTAATACTGAATAAACAGACTTTACATTTTGAAAAAAAGACCCCTGGTATCAGCCAAGAACAAGTCAGATGTGTGCCTTTCTACCAGTAAGACCAGTAAGACTAAATTCAACAAACTGGCAGATGCACTTCGTAAATGTTCAACTTCTGCAAAAACACACACAAAAAAAAAAAAAAACCCACGAGAGGTCCAGAGACGCTCGGCTGTCTTTAAAGGGCACAGCCTTCAAATCTTCATCCAGAAAACTGGAAAACAATGTTTCTGGAAGCTTCCACTTTGCTGCAGAAACCAAGTAAGTGGAGTGAGAGCAACAAGACCCTCCAAGAGGTTCGTCATAATGTCACCCACAAAGGAAGGCCTATTCAAGAACCGGAGCCACAGGCCATGTGGCCCACACACACACAAATCGCACAACTTCCAACAAATACAGAGGCTCATTCTGCTGTTATGTAGTGAGGCAGGGAGTTTGACCTAAGAGCCGGGATGAAAACAAGAGACCAGTGCATAGCAGAGACCCCAGGAGGCAGCACTTGTTGATCCCTGGTCTCTGAAGCAGAAGCACTGGGTCACTCTGAAGTGTGTGAACAGACAGCCGACTCATGCTGCACGCTCACTCGTTGCACAGATGGGAAAACCTGTCATGTCCTGAGAAAAACCTACTGAGTCATCACTCAGTCTAGCTATGTGACACAAAGTGATCAAACTGCCGCCACCTGTTAAGACACAGACGTCAGTGTGACTTCAAACATTCTGCAGGCTGAACTGAACAACTCATCGACAATCGCCTCTTTCACTGCTACATTTCATTAATGTCCGAATATCAAAACATCACAAACATACAAATAAGTCACCTCACATCATTATTTTCTGACCTAGCCCAACATTTTTGCCTAAATCTCAAGTCTACTTAACCAAGCATCCTGCTTCAAACCAGTGTCCCACTGCTGCTCACAGCCACAGAACGATTAATGTGTTGTTTCATGAGTTCCTTCCCAATATTTAAACTGTAACACAATCAGGCCAAAGCTGGACAGAGGCCTGGAAAGAGTTGCAAAGCCTCAAGTGCTTCTCTGTCACCAACATTCACTGATTGCAGCGTGGACGCGCTCGGCTTGACTAAACGACAGCTAGGGCGTCTAAAGCCCAAATCACCTTGAAGTGCTGTTAGCACCTGTCGTGGTCATTTACACATGCTGACAGTGGCATCCTGCCCTAAAATCTGTCTGCGGGCCAAACAACTGCTTTGTGTTCCACTTAAAACTCTTGCTCAGCTCTTGGCTGCATTAATGATGCATGTGCATGATGGGCCTTTGGGAGATAACATCTAAAAGTATTCCAGGAGTGATTATAAGCGGAGTGTACTGATTTAAAATACATGTTCAGTGCAGGACTGACGAGCTGTGACCTTTTGAGGGTAACCTATGCTCTCTATATACTCTCTCTCTTAAGGTGAGAGCAGGGGCAACGTTTGACTCTGGGCTGTAGTAGAGGGTTGGACAGGTTTATTCCACATTTTACCACAAATTATTAAAGTATCTGAATAGATCCAAACGGTTTTTACACTATTAGCACAAAGCCCTGGTTCTCCTTAACAAGCACCAGCACACTGGTGTCATCCGCTGCACAGCAGCCTTGGACCTGCTCCAGCATCACTGGAGGACAATTAGCACAGCTGAACATCTAATCCAGTACATTCATGTGTACACAGTCAGTCAAAGTTAACCAAATATTTATTTGATGACTTAATGTCAGGATCTATTTCAGTGTTTCCTAGTGAGACAATTTGTTTAGGTGCCATGCTTATGGGTAAATCGTTTCCATTTGTGGCTCCTCGGAGAAATCCTGCTATAAATTACATGTGGATATAATAAAAGTGGGACGTGTATCCAAAGCACCTGAGCCCCAGTTGGGGTGCCATAGCATTCGTTATATAATATATAATTCGTTATTTTTTTAAAGGATAAATCCGCTTTAGGTTCAATAATAGCAGTTTCATGGCGCGTAAAATCCACAGTCGCATCTATGTCAAAGTTAAGTGACGCGCTTTCCCCTCACACATTAAGTGACTGGTCAAGTCGTATTAATTAGAAGAAACTGCTGCTGCTTACCTTGGCACAAACAGCGAGAAGAGCCAGTCCAGTCGTCCATAACCAGACCCCTGCCATCTCTAAGGCTGATGAGCTCAGTGCGCTGTCAAGCAGCAGAGACGCAACTGTGCCTGCCCGCTGTCTGTCTGTCTGTCTGTCTGTCTGCCCCTCTGCCCCAGCCTGTCCGGTCACTCGGGGAGAAAGAGGTCCGCTCCCGTCTCCGCGCTGCGCTGCGCTCCGGCTCCAGTTCACACACAGAGGAAAAATGTGAAAGTCAGGCGAGAACCACTGGAGACGATGTGACACTTGTTCCTCCGGCAAACACGTTGCTACTAAATTTATGTTTGCATACCAGGCGTGCGTCAGGAAAGGGGCTCACCCACCTTACATTCTTAAAGAAACACGCACACTCCAGCGCTGATGGGCTGTACTGCGCACAGGCATGCAGACTTATGCATGCACACTGATGCTGTGTGCATGATAGTGGGATAAATGGCTGCACTTATACCTTTACACTGACATAATGCAAGCGTGTGTTTGATTCTGCTGCTTGTTTATGTGGCTCAAATGTAACTGTATGTTTTTATAGGACCATGAGGACTGGTCTGATCAGAGCACAAGTAAACAAGCCACGCACATATTTTATAAATCAGTAGCCTGGCTCATGTTTACATTCATGAAGATTGTGGTTTGGACAGGGACTTGAAACAAACTGTCACACGGTCAAACAGTCAAGGAAACTCGGATTCGCCAGCTCCCAACAAATGAGGACCTGTTTTGATGTGGCTGGTCCAGCCCAGCCTTGAGATTACACAGGAGGTTTTTTCAGAGCAGGAACAACTTTTTAAACAGTAAAAGACCTGGAGAGCCATAACAATTAGGCTCCACATGCTTTATGTGAAGGCCTGAAGTGTAAACCCATGGGAACCTTTGGGTGTTTTGTTTTTTTAAACACCTTAAGTCTTGAGCTGAAAAATCAACCATGTGGCACTTGTTCCTACAATATTATGACACTGAACATTTAAGTTTGATGTTTTCAGAAATACATTTATTCACATTTGTATGGTAGATGTGCACCTGGAACCTGCAGCTGGTTATCTTAGATTAGGAGAACGGGGAAACAGCCACACTGGTTCTGTTCAAACTACAAAATCAGCCTTCCAGCATCCCTAAAACTCTGGTCTTTATGCTAAGCATTATGTTACTAGATATTTACAATATAGACATAACTGTGCCATCAGTCTCCTCTTCCAAGTGTCGGTAGGAAAGTTCTTTTAAGTTTAGCAGCTGTATGTCGCAGCAGTTTGTTACAGCCCTGTTTTTATAACCCTCTAAATGTCCAATAACATGTCAATGTAGGATTTTAATCTCTCATATCAAGCCTGCTGTTGGTTCCTGCTTATCTCAAAAACTGAATCAGCCAAAAGCCGAGCTAAGTGTCGGCCTGCTTTGTTAGTTATCTAGAGAACTGAATTAACCTGAAGTAAACTAACATCCGTCCCCTGCTCACCACTTCAGCAGACCACAGGTACAACATGGAGCATGTGTTGTGCACTGTGCACCAGTTCAGAGGGTTTTGCCCACTTTTTTTACAGCTTTACTCACAACTATGAAACGCATTAGTCTTTCGAGTCGGGTGCCCGGCGCTGCCAACCACGCGCCATTTAAGGTCAAGAAGACTTTTATCTAACTCCAGCTCTGACTGCTTATGAACTGAGATCAAGTGGATGGAATGAGACGCTCCGGCTCGGGGCCTTTGCTGGGACGTGAATGAACTCCCCTGCTGTTTTCGAATTACCTTGATGGTACCCGTGTCGTTCCTGTGCAGCTCCAGTAAATACAGCAGTCCTTCAGTTCCCCCTGTCTTTGTGTGTCACATTTGTCTTGCAGCTCCTAAATGTGGCTCCAAGTTAGGGTCAAATTCTGGTCGAACCCGGTGTGTTTTAATCTCTCTGTGTTTTAATGAAATGTAGCCACCAACTGTAACAGGAAAATTACATCGTGGATATTTGATTCTATCATGTTTAACAATAAACTATAATTATTCTTGATTTACTAAGGACTGCACCATTTCCACTTGAGTAGGTAAGGAATTCTGTACAGTAATTGATGGCCGGAGTCTGCAACTCCTCTTCCCCTTGATCCCTTCATTAAACTAAGAGACATTAGCTCTTTGAAGCTCAGCCCACAGTGGTAGGGCACTTGCTTGGTGCGTTTGAAGCTGTTCAGAGCCACTGTAAAAACAAAGTTCTTAGGAAATGTCATCCATCCTCAGCCTGACTCACAGGGAGCTGCTGAGAGCCACACAGAAACACAGGCATGCGTGGTATGAGCGACCTGAATTCGTGCTCGACATGCAGGGTTGAATTCAGCTTATTCTCTACACATCAAGCACAGGAATGTAAATGTTTATGTGAAAAAAATCTTTAGCGAGGAGGGGGTGGCAATCACTTCCTCTTCAGCTCAGGGTTAAATGATTGTCCCTAATAGCCACTTGAGATTCTGCCTGACCCCCGGAGCCTCTCACTGACCTCTGACCACCCCGGCAGCCTGTAACTGGTGACACAGCCGCCACAGCCACAGCCTCACGTTACAAACTGAGTTGTTCTTATTGATAAACACCTTCAGTGGGATCGCTCATACCAAGCTCCCATCGGAGTTGCAAAATCACTGCCCTGGGCTCAGATGTATTTTTAGGGACTCTGTGAGTTTAAATAGCATCCGCCAGTTGTGCAGCAGATCTTACAGGGACTTCTCTGTGTGTGAAGACAGATAAGGGTTTGAGGCAGCAGCTAATCACAGTGTTTTTGCTGAGATCTTGTGCTTGGATGCAGCGATGGGCTGGATGCTGGCTGCTCACTGACATGTTACCAGGTCTCTTTAGAGCCAGCTGCTGCCTTCTTACTCTGCTGTTTATTCATGAACTTAAAAGCAGACATGTATGACTTTACAAGTGCAAAACAGGGCCACAGTATGTCCACTACATGTGTTGGTCTCTTAGCTAAACATACTCAGAGCAGGTCAGCGAGGGCCGTGTGAGTCTGACACCAGACATAGCTGTTTGATCAGTGATATCTGACCTGAGAGTCAAAGCTCTGTTTGTCACATGTATTCACAGAGAGGCCAGGAATGTGCCAGATACCCACTGAGAGCCTCCACAGGACACCAGCTGGGCTGTTTGTGCATTAGAGACACACGTTACTGAAACAGATTTTAAAAACACACCTTTTTTCCGTCTAAGACAAACATCTCCAGAGGTGACATTTCATGATTAAAGACATGACAGTTGGCAGTTTGGGAAACACACTTAATCACCTCCTGGACAAGACTCTGGTAAGAATATTGATGCCACTCTCACGCAGCTTGATTAAGTATAAACACTGGAAACATGGGGAAGCAGAGGGCCTCACTACCAGCACCTCAAAGGCTCATTCATGAAGCCTTCGCTGGCAACCTGACGATGACAACAAGATGCCAGGAAGTTACTGTGTCTGGCCAAGAAAAAGCATTAAGGCCCTTGTAAAACCACTTCACTTTGCACAAACACATATAAAGTGTTTTCTAGTGAGGTTTGGACACAGGCAGACTAACTTTCCAATCTCTGTGCTAAGCTAATCGACTAACTCTCAACAATAAAGGAGGAACACATTTTCCCAAACTGTCAGATTATTCTTGTAACATGAAGCACACACACCTCTCAGAGTGTTGTTGTGGCACCTTGTTATACAGCATGCAGTTCACCACCCCCTTCTGCTCTGTGGAGTTTGGCACACTATCTGTATATGTGTGTTCCTGCGTGCGCCTGCTCATGCTCGAGACTCCAGAGGAAAGGAAATGTCTTGCCTTTGCTGGCCACAGCGTTCTGGGAACGCCAGGCTTGCTAAGGATAGAGTAACCTGCCTGTCTGTCAGCACAGGTCTGTGTCAGCAGCAGGCGTCACGTTCCAGCAGACAAGTCATGTCCAGTGCACGCCGTCTGAGGGCAACGTGCCACCAGCCACCAGTCAAATATGTAGACAGTAGGCACAACACTTCTCACTGCTGCCAGCGATAGTCTGAGGAGCCAAGGGTATAGTCCTTTCTCTGTGTCTTCAGGGAAGGATCTAATTACATACAAATCCTCGCTAAAACCAAATCTGCTACTGGATGAATATTCATGTGCCTGGAGATGAATAACTTTGGCATCAGGTTCCACACAATAACTGTAAGAGATACGGTCTCTGATGTATCCTCGTCAGAGTTACTGTAGCTATTACAGCTCAGCAAGTGTCAGAAGAAAACCAGGCAGCAGAAATGGACACCGCTGTGTTGTAGTTGTTTCAGTAAGTCTGTGCAGGCGTCTGGCAGAAAGAACAAAACATCTGCAGGTTCAGAATCTTTCAGGGTCACTGCTAATGCCACAGCATTTTAAACCCCAAAGCTACTGCCATATTACACCCCAAACATTCTGATGCTGTGTGTCCTTGGATAATATTCACACAATACAAAGGGAAAACACAGTCCATGTATCTAGACCATCTTTTGAGACCGCAGGGCCCAGGAGTTCAAAACCTTTCATCTCGATCAGATCAGATTTAGAAATCCAACATTTTGTGGTCCAGGATCAGACAACCCAGCCAGATTTTGGCCCGACATTTGAAAACAATTCAGGATAAGATCAGCCTGATCCAGATTTAGATTTAAGATGACCAGATCCTGAATAGTTGTGTTTTAATTCTGCCTCTCTCCACCTAGTGGATAAGAAGAACAACAAACAGACAGTGAAGCAATTCAGAGCCGTTTCATTGATAATAATATTTTCCAAGTACATACAACTTGCTTAAAATCATAATGGAATTACAGTTTGAAAAAAAAAAGACTCCATCCTGCCAGTGGTCCCAGCTCAGCTGTTGATTTTACTACACTGGTGGCTGTGGTATAGATGCCAGAAGTCAAAAAGTCAGATTCAGATTCTCCTCACTTGACTCAGCTGTACATAAACCCCACCAGTAAGTCAGTCGCTAGCTGTTCCTGTAGGTTTCTGAGAGATGCTAATAAACGTGCGCTTCATATAGTGTCAGTACATCACAGCTCATATAACTCGTCTCCTTTATTTTGTGGAATAGGAAAAACTTAATTGCTGGATGGAGATGTGAAGCAGTGCAGGCCCAGGCCTCCCACTGAATCCTGCTCCTGGCTTTCCAGAGACCACCTGGGCAGAGGTCTGGTTGGACGCATGTCTGCTGTTGATGAGTGTGTGTGTGAATAAAAGAGAAAGACAGCGAAGGAGCGGGAAGTGGCAGACAGCTTGGCCCGGCTGTCAGCTGCTACTCAGTTCTCATTACTGCTTCTCTCATGTTCAGGCCCTGCTCTTCTGGCTTCTCCACCTTGTGCACGCCTCAGGTGCTGTTTCAGAGGCCAGATGAGTGTTCGTCTGACAGAGAGACTGCGACGGAAAAGCCCAGAGAAAAGGCAGAAACGAAGCAAGGGCTTATTTCCCATGTTGTTTTTGGCTCCTGTCTGCCCCTGAAGACTTAAGAGAAAACTTCCAAAACAAAGAGATTGTCTGTGTAGGTGCCCAGATGGCCAATCCACACACTCACAATCTAGAATCTAAAAACAATGTTATTCTAACTCCTTGTAAGTGTCTATTTAAGCAGCTGTTTTCTGAAAGCACCCGCTCAGATGGCAAAGCTCAGACATTTGGTTTTAGATCAGTCTCAGTTATATCATAATTACTAGGACTCGGCCTGGTTGTCAGCAAAAGCATTTACAAACTATAGCTGTGAAATGCTGTCCCTCTGCCAGCACAAACAGCCGCACGCCGAACTCCAGCAGGGCGCTAGAGTCGCCCGCGACAGGACACTGTCAAAACATGTTGGGTCACACAGGACGGTGCTGCAGTCATCGTCTCGCCTCCTGTCCAACTGGTTCAAAGTATACACACTTCTACCGGCGCCCGACAGCACCTGTCCCACAATGCAATGTGAGACTTTTTTCTTCTTTCCTGAGAAAATCATTATCATCATGGAGGCGGAGGAGGTGCGGTCCTGCAGGAATATGGAGGATCTCATTTCTGATGCAAGGCTGACCTTTTCTCACACTCTTAACCTCGTACAGTTGTTGACTTGTTCTCTGACTTGATCCTCAGAGTGGGAACATTAACTCAATGAGCCAGATTCATCATTGGAGGATTACATCTGACAGATGCACAGACCCCTGTTTAACAAGACTCTGGTCTGTATTGTTGCTATAAATCTCTGCTTACCGCCCTGTGAACTTATCATCTGTGTCGTTATTAAAGAATTATTTCCAGAGGGCAGCCATCATCTTGTTAAGATGAAATTCTGCGTGCACGACGTCTCTGGCTCCAGGGTTGGGTAGAAGCTGGAAAGAATAATAGTGCCAAATTTAGCAACATCTTTTGTGGCTATTTTGGTCCCAGATGCTGAAATTCAACAAGAATACAGCCAATAGTTAGTTCACATCTACTTGATCAAAACAAAAGCCAGGCCTTTGTGTGACAGCGCTGCTCACTTCATGTCCTTTTCCCAGGTTGTTCCTGTAATATCTATCATAGAATTATACTGTGTTATATAAGAAGTGTTTTGATCGTGCTAATGTAATAAAAAAACAGTTTTATCGGTCACAAGAGGACGGTGGCTCTCAGTGTGTGTGTACAGTGCTCTTCTGTAAGGCAACAAGTAGACAAGATAAGACTGACAGAACAAGAAAAGGGAAAGAAGGTGCAAACAAGAAAAAGGAATGTGCATTAAGAAAACAAAAAGTAAAGTACTTATAAATATAGAAATATATATGCATACACAGTTTAGATGGAGTTATGCAAAGGTACATTTATAAGAAATACATTGACTGAACGCAAGCAGAGATAATAAAAGATAATGGGTGCCCTCCAGCAAACAGCTGCAGTGCAGTGATGAGTATGTGTGCAAATAAACCAGTAACATGGCTCCATTAGCAACTTCACAAAACCTAGACAAATGTTAACTGGGGAAACTTTATATGACTCTGATCTTAAACTTTTTGTCTTGAAGTTTACACTTGTCTTCATCACACTATTAAACAAAACATTTAGGAAATAACTGCCTGGCTGCCCTTAAAATGAACGTCAACCTGCGTCTGTTGTAGAGATTTACCAATGCCTGGTCTTTCTGACAGTATATGAGCCAGTGTGATTACCTGGCATGTCATTCCAGTTGTAGATCCCTATTATATCAGCAACAGTAGCTGATGTGTGTGGGTGATGCCAGTGTTTACTCTCAGTCGAGCATTTCAAATACCCTTTCTAAAGTTTATTAGGAAGGCTTTGGATGGCTCTGATGCTTCCCCTGACTTATGTTTCAAAATCCTGACATCAGAGGCGGCAAGTCCAGACTTAGCATGACCCACAGTCTGGAAACTGCCTTAAATTTCATCCTTTGCTGTTTCATATATCAAATATATGACTTCAGTTCTCAGAGTTATGCCTGGTGTGATGGACAGTCCAGCAGACCAGTGGTCGTCGCTCCAGCTCCAATGTCTGACAGCACATGGATAAGGCAGCAGCAGCAGCGTTGGAGTGTAGAGTTAACCAAAGCTAACCGCTGCACCAAAGACATGTCACTTTCTTTCTCCCCTGGTCTGAAGCCACATCTCAGCCCTCTTCTCCTCAGGATCTAAAGAGCATGAAAGGACTGCCACTCTGCTGTTCTCTCTGTCTGTGCTCTGACTGTGTGTGATCGGGAGGTGTGCCACTTTCCCAGTAGCCCACAGGTATCTGTTACCCAGCCGGGAGCCTTGGCATGCTGCCCACAGTCATACCTGTCTCAGCAGGCACAATAGAGAATCTTCTCTCCAGTCCAGCTGCTACCTGGGAAAGAGGAGGGTAGAGCGCCCATGGCTAGTGTTTCTTTTCATCTTGACTGTCTGTAGAATGAGAGAAGCAGTCAAAACTTGGCTCAGACCATCACTGCCTCTGCCCTGCTTGGAGCTGGGTCTGCTGGATATGTCTTACTCTTCCTTCTCTTATCTCTGTGTGCTGTTTCTCTTCCCAGTGTCCTTGGAGTTCCATATTTTGCAGACTTAAAATAACACAACACTGGCGGTCTGCCAACACTGGAAATAATCCTATGAGAAATGTGTAATATACGTGTTTATTAGTAGAATGGCTACAAATTTTGACCTGAAAATGAACAATTTGTTACACGAGGTGGCTCCAAAGCGAAACATTAGGGGAAGACATGGGTTGTGAACCCATGTGCTTGTGATGACTTTGTCTACTTTGGTGCCATCTAGTGGACCAAATCTGTAACTACTAAGACACATGGATAGAAAACACTTGCAACATGCATTATACTGGTGACTGCTTTAGTCGTTAGGTTACAGTGATACTGTTATAACATTAACAAATTAATTCCACTATATTGAATAACAATTCAATATAGTGGCATTAATTTGTCTGTTTTATTATTTTGAATAAGCTTTTATGAGCTTAAGGTCAGCTGCATTCGTGAATACTTAACCAAGCCCTTGAATTAAAAACATAACTACGTTAGCAGCACTAACGGTCAGTGTGTTCTATGCTTGGAGAACGAGGGAAAAGCTGCTACCAGACTGCAATCAAACTGTTCAGCAAACTGGTAAACAATGATTTCCAACATGTAGTGCTTCTATTGTGAAACTATCGTCCATTTAGACTAAAATGTGTGTAACCACAACTTCCTTTATGTGTAAGTGATGTGAAACAGTAACATTCAGACACTGACCCATAATAACCTTGACTGTGTCACAGTGAACTCAGTGTAGTTACAATAAGATGAGTCATCAGAGTTCTGCACGGCCGTGTGCACGGACATAATACTCAACTAAACTGAAACAGACCAAGAGGTACATGGTCGACTTTTCCTTCTATCAATTTGATCTTTAATTTTACTTTATTTATTTGTTTATATAGTCCTTTACAACACCCAAGGGTGCTCAAAGTGCTTCACAACAAAACATATAAAAGCAGAACATGTTGACACATAAACTAACAAAAAGGAAAACAAGTTAAAATTACACAAATTTAAAACAAAGGCCTGTAAGAAACTATAAAACTCCTGTACAATAAAAATGTGCTGGTACAAACAGAATAAGAATACAGAATATAAAATCAGAAAGCCTGTAGGCACCTGTAAAGCGCCACTGCTATAAATTAAATGCCGAAAGCCAGTCTGAATAAGTGTGCTTTTAATTTAGACTTAAAAACCATTAACTCAGTTATAGACCAAAGCTCAGGAGCCAGGGCATTCCAGAGCTTGAGGACATAAACAGAAAAAGAACGATCACCCCACTTTTTGTACCTTGCCCGGGGGACAACCAGAGACAGATGCTCAGAGGAACACAACGCTCTGACCAGTGTATGAATAGTTCAAACTTTTTTATGTGGTACTTGTTGTTAGCTGCTTCATTAATGGCCTTGTTATGGAAAAATCAAACTATTTTCTTAACTTATGTATGTGGACCTTAACTCACCTGTCTTCAAACCTGTCTTTGCTCATATAGTGAACTTAACATGTCCCCAAACAGCCCATGTAGAAGAAGCCAAGGATTCTCAAGCAAGTTACATTATAACAAGTACATACATTACATATTTAATACACATCTGGGTTGAAGCTGTTCAAACTAACTGGGCCTTAAAACACAATGCTTCCCCATTTCCCAGGTTAGACAATGCACTAAAACCTTTAAGCTCATTCATTTTAGAAGGAATATTATGACAAAAATAGTTTAAATCCAGACTTTGGAAAACCAAGCACTTCATCATACCATCCTGATGGTATGATCAACTGGTTGCACTTTGATTGCCATCAAATCACACGAAGGTTGAATGAAGCAAGTAAAAGAATGACGTGGGCAATAAACTATAGATCAATGTCCAGTGCAACGTGGCGCCTGTGTATGGAGGCCTACCTGTTGTTTATTACAGTGGGCTCTGACTCAGCTGTAGTTTGTTACTTAGTTATATAGTCAGAGCTAATTAAAATTCTTATTTCACCAGCCTCCTTAAGACAGATTTCTATTAAAAATGAGAGTCTGTGATTTACAGCAGCCAACATTTTCATATGGGGTCTATTTAAGTTACACACAGGCTGATAAATGGGCCCCGAGGGATTTTGTCTGAAGAAGGACCCCAGTGCTTTAGCCAGCTTGAGGCTCTGAACTAAGCTTGTGTTTCCTTGTGTGGCCTCCAAATGTGTAGTATACAGAAGAAGTGCAAATTTACAACTTTAATAACACATCCAAAAAGGTTCTTCACAGAAACGAGCTCTGACACATAAAGAAATTACTGAAGAGCTTTCAAATTAGAAACAGGGCTGCACATCTGGCTCTGATGAGGTACTGGCAAACACGACCCGGTTCATCTGACATATGGCACTAATTGGGCTATTAAATAAAGTGGGAGAGGTGTTATTCTGTTTAAAATTCTTACATTCATTTAAAGATGTCTCTCATAAATAGCATGAGCGCAAGTGTACAGCTACACTGGCCTCCTTTCCTGGTGAGCAAGTAGTTGGACTGTGAGTTAAACAGACAAAAGCCAAAATGTCTGCCCTGAAAAAGTGAAAAGCTTATTTTGGGAAATTCTAAAGATATGTACAAGCTATTTTAGGCGAAAGCTCCAAAGTTTCATATCCATGCTCTTTAGAATAAGATGCCTAACTTAGTGGTCTACAACCAAAGCCAGAAACAGCTACTGCTTAGTTCATGATGTGGATCAGACAAGTCTCCAGATCCTCTTTGGCCCAATAGGCCACAAACTGCGTCAGTACTGAAGCCTCCCATGTACCCACGTCAGTGCTGGATAGATTCCTGGCCCTGTGCGTCCTCATCGTGGTCTTCAGGCATTGTGTCTTATTAAAAACGGTGGTTAGTTGGTGTATTTGTTTCAATAGTTTCTGAAGCAGTGTCCGGCCCTTGTGGTGCAAGTATCTCGTCTTCTTCACAGTGACTTGCTGTCTTCTGGGCTGATGGCCCACTGGAAGCACCATGCTAACAAAAAGCACTAGCCACAGCAGAGTTGTGGAGTAACATTACCTCAGAGACAGGACTGGCACCTCCTGCTACTTTGTCATTTTGAGCCTTTTAAACAAATCCAGTAAGCTTTGGTCATTTTAAAAGTAACTTAGTCTCGCTTCTCTTTTTCTTTTTGAGACTTTTAACCACTCTCATTTATATTCCGCCATGTTTGTATACATTTTCACACAGAAGGTCACAAGAGCGACAAATTCTTCAAAGAGTACCAGTAAAAATATAGTTTTGAACGTACCAAGCAAAATTTCCAGTTATATGCCCCTGGGGGATTTGGAATATCAACATTATATTGGTCATATATTGTCATAATAATAAGAAAAAAGAAGAAGAACAACAACAATGACAACAACAACAAGATGAAGAAGAAATGAAGTACTTTTGTTACTCAATTTTGCACCTAGTTGAATTGTTTGGAAAGAAAATAAATCCACACTTTTGGATTTGGATCTACACCAGCTGTGTAAAGAAAATGATAAAGTATTAAGTACGTTACAACCCTAAAATAAATGAAATGTTGTTTCTGTTTGTTACATATATAACAATTATCCGTCACCAGTTTAAATCTCAGTCTGGTACATTTATGCTCCATGTAGTTTCCATGTAGACCGGTACTTGACCAGACGCCCTAATAAAATGAAAAGACATACAAACAATCCTCTTATGACCCGAAAATTGACACTGGCTTATGAAACGGCACAAAATCATCCTGTTGTAATGTGTCAAAGTTTGCCTACGTGACGGCTGACTTTAGAGGAATTCCCCAGCTAAACTTTGACTCCGTTTACCTTTGGCCTAGAAACGATCCTAACGCTGACGTCTGCGCTTAGGGCGCTACATCTCGCGATAACTGCAGAGTATAAATCCAGCTGCTGTCGCTGCCATGTACTGTTATTCAGCTCATTCGGACATTTGTATCACTTGGTGAGTCTTTGTGTTTCTATTTAATACTTTTACGACAGAGCGACAACCTTAACAACAATTTTACTGGACATAGCTTAAGCTTTTATTATTATTATTATGTAAGTAAGACAGACTACGGTAACACGGAAGAGCAGTCTTCTGGAGTAAAAGTCGATATTTTATTTTGTTCTGTTGAACAAGGACCTTACCAGTTGTCTTTTCTCAACATTATATTGGTCATATATTGTCATAATAATAAGAAAAAAGAAGAAGAACAACAACAATGACAACAACAACAAGATGAAGAAGAAATGAAGTACTTTTGTTACTCAATTTTGCACCTAGTTGAATTGTTTGGAAAGAAAATAAATCCACACTTTTGGATTTGGATCTACACCAGCTGTGTAAAGAAAATGATAAAGTATTAAGTACGTTACAACCCTAAAATAAATGAAATGTTGTTTCTGTTTGTTACATATATAACAATTATCCGTCACCAGTTTAAATCTCAGTCTGGTACATTTATGCTCCATGTAGTTTCCATGTAGACCGGTACTTGACCAGACGCCCTAATAAAATGAAAAGACATACAAACAATCCTCTTATGACCCGAAAATTGACACTGGCTTATGAAACGGCACAAAATCATCCTGTTGTAATGTGTCAAAGTTTGCCTACGTGACGGCTGACTTTAGAGGAATTCCCCAGCTAAACTTTGACTCCGTTTACCTTTGGCCTAGAAACGATCCTAACGCTGACGTCTGCGCTTAGGGCGCTACATCTCGCGATAACTGCAGAGTATAAATCCAGCTGCTGTCGCTGCCATGTACTGTTATTCAGCTCATTCGGACATTTGTATCACTTGGTGAGTCTTTGTGTTTCTATTTAATACTTTTACGACAGAGCGACAACCTTAACAACAATTTTACTGGACATAGCTTAAGCTTTTATTATTATTATTATGTAAGTAAGACAGACTACGGTAACACGGAAGAGCAGTCTTCTGGAGTAAAAGTCGATATTTTATTTTGTTCTGTTGAACAAGGACTTTACTAATTGACTTTTACCTTTAGGTTTTGTTTTAGCAGACATGGCAGCAGCTGACGTTATCTCAAACCAGGTGAGTTTGCTAGAAAGACTTCGCACTCCGATACAAATCAAGTTGCTGTTTGCTATTCAGTTAACTGTGTTTACTACAGAGTAAAGTAATTAGAACCAGATCTGAACGAATCTGCCCTCTACTTTTAAAAGAAAAGTTAAAAGTATGAAGCATGGACTAATTGTCCAGTTATTCCTTTTTTTTAATATGCTGTAATATAAAAATCATTGCTATAAAAAGAATGCCATTGTTTAAGAGTGAACTTCCTGATATCAGATAAGTTTAATTACCTTTTGGACCAACAATAGTACTATTTATACAGGATTTGAATAAGTGTCCTTGTCTGTTTCCTCAGAATGTGGTAGAGAGGGTGACCAACCTGCCTCTGGTCAGCTCCACCTACGGGCTGGTGTCCAGCATGTACTTCAACACCAAGGACACCCACCCGTACATCAAGACCGTGTGCGAGGCTGCAGAGCAAGGAGTCCGCACCATCACCTCCGTGGCCTTCACCACTGCTTCACCCATCATGGACAAGCTGGAACCTCAGAGTAAGAGCCTTTTCTGTCTGGTGTGGATCCCTCTGTAGACAGTTATTTGCTGTCAGGACAAAACGCAGTGAGCTGAAACTGTGAGGACTGTCCTGACCAGCTGAGTCATGTAGTGTGAAACAGGAACTTCAGGCCAGATTTCAGGCTCTTACTTTCACCTAGTTTTTGTTTTTGTTACTCATAAGAGCCCAAAAATTAGTCGCTTCTTTCTCATAACATTATCAGAATAAACAAGTTTATGATTTCCTTTGTTGTCTGCAGTTGCCATTGCCAATGACCTGGCCTGTAAAGGTTTGGACAAGATTGAGAAAACCTTGCCAATTCTTCACCACCCACCTGAGCAGGTAATTAACAAGCCAAATTACACAATGTCCTAGCAGTTTATGTTGACCAGTCTCCTGAGGGCTCAGCCATGACCGATGTCCCATCTTTCTCAACCACTGTCTCATCACTGGTCTTCTGTTGCAATCATTCTGCCCAGATTGTGTCCAATGCTAAGGATGTGGTAAACGCGGCCAAAGGTGTTGTGACAGGCACAGTCTCTGACACTCTCACCAGTGTGGTGGAAAAGACTCGGGGTGCGGTGCAAGGCGGGGTGGAGAAGACCAAGGCTGTCGTCAGCGGGAGTGTCAGCACGGTGCTGGAAAGCCGAGTGGGCCGGCTGGTGAGTAGCGGAGTGGATACGGCCCTGAGTACGTCTGAGAGCCTGGTGGAGCAGTACCTGCCTCTGACGGAGGATGAGCTGGGTGAGAACTGAACCGCAGCAGAGTGACCCCATAAAGCACATCTCCTCAAGACCTCATGTCCTTGGTGTGGTTAAAAGCCTAACCAGAGACTGGCCTGTCAGAAAGGCTGTTTCATTAGATTTTTCTTAGAGACCAAGGTCTAATGTTGTTTAGTACATTACCATGGGGGCATCTGAAATAAATAGAATAATCTGCACAATAGCAATATAGTTTTTCCTCTGTCCAATAGAAAAATCATTTAACTACCCATCCATCCATTTTCCTCCGCTTATCCGGGACCGGGTCACGGGGGAAGATCAAAAGGGCAAGATCCCGGATACAGGCGGCTGAAATGAGCTTTCTCCGCAGGGCGGCCGGGCGCACCCTTAGAGATAGGGTGAGGAGCTCGGTCACCCGGGAGGAGCTCAGAG
>NW_018128206.1:0-2998 GCF_001952655.1 Monopterus albus | reverse complement strand
CCCTCAGAGATAGGGTGAGGAGCTCGGTCACCCGGGAGGAGCTCAGAGTAGAACCGCTGCTCCTCCACATCGAGAGGAGCCAGCTGAGGTGGCTCGGGCATGTGTTTCAGATGCCTCCTGGGCGCCTTCCTAGGAAGGTGTTCCAGGCATGTCCCACCGGGAGGAGGCCCCGGGGAAGACCCAGGACACGCTGGAGGGACTATGTCTCTCGGCTGGCCTGGGAACGCCTGGGCATTCCCCCGGAGGAGCTGGAGGAAGTGTCTGGAGAGAGGGAAGTCTGGGCATCTTTGCTTAGACTGCTGCCCCTGCGACCTGGTCCCGGATAAGCGGAGGAAAATGGATGGAAGATACTATTTGGTTTCACATTTAAAAGAAAAAAAAAAGTGTTTTGGCTTTAATGAGGTTTAAATAAATAAAATACAAATTAGGAAAGGCTGAGATAAGGCTTGTTTTTCTGTATCAAGGGTCTGTCAAGAGGCAGCTGGAATTTGTAAATAATGGATTTCATCCAGTCTCCATGAAATCAGGACTTGTACACTTCTGAGAATCTAACTTTGACTCAGACCTCAGGAGTTCAGAACACACAGTCATGTACTGTGTTAGTAAATGGGTCTATGCTTCATGGCTTTAAAGCTACTGTAACGTGCAAAATGCCAACACCACAACACTTTTTAGCTGACCTCTCCACGCTAAGCTGAACTTGTTACTGTAGCTGTCCTTGTTTTAATGAGATGTTTCAATACCCTTGTGACAGAACTGGAGGAGAAATCTTCCCAGGGCTTTGATAAGAAGGAGCCAAGCTACTACGTGCGCCTGGGTTCTCTCTCCGTTAAGCTGAGGAAGCGGGCGTACACCAGCGCTGTAGCCAGAATCCGAGATGGCAAGCAGCGCAGCATGGAATTCATTACTGAGCTCAACTCCACTGTTGACCTGGTGCGTCTCCCTGTCATTAATAGTAGCCCAGTTAGGATAAACACTGACTTCTGTTACTGTCCATGGACAGCAGTGTATATTTGAAGTGTTTTGTTTTTCTAGATTCAGTCTGGCAGAAATAACATCGACAGGACTAACCAGATGGTTAACAGCAAGCTCAGCTCCGTGTTGTCGTGGAAGTCCAGTAGTCCAGACCAGGAGGACAGTCACAAGGCAGAGGTGAGCAACTGGGAAACACTAACTCGCTGGGAGATAAGATACTGTCAAGAACTCGGATTCCAGCTTGTTTCATTTGAACACTGGTTTTGTCATCACGGCTCATCTCACTCTGTCTATCTTGCCCACTCAGGTAATCGAGTCTCGCACTCTGGCCCTGGCACGGTCCCTGACCCAGCAGCTGCAGACCACCTGCCTGGTCCTGGTCTCCAGCCTGCAAGGTCTCCCCAACCACGTCCAGCAGGAGGCGCTCTCCCTCGGCCGCTCTGCCACTCGGGTCTACAGCAGCTTCAGCAAAGCCCGGGTGGTGGGAGACCTGCCAGACAGCGTGCTGAGCAGCAGCCAAGTCCAGCTGGGCAAAATCAAACAGTCCCTGGACAACGTCATGGATTACTTGGTCAACAACACGCCGCTCAACTGGCTGGTGGGTCCCTTCTACCCCCGCATGCCTCCTGAGCAGACTCCTGCTACTCCGTCCTCCAGCTCTGCCTCCACACAGCTACACCGAGAGCAGCAGGAGCCCATGGAGGTAGAGATGGAGTCACTAGGTTCCCAACAGCAGAAGCAGCAGTGATCACAGCTGTGCGCTCATGTTTGTGGCAAGGCTTGTGACTGCTCTGTAGATTTAACGTAGTGAGGCTTGAGATGAAGACAGGATGTAGAGCGCTGATGTAGCTCCATGCTTTATGCTATTTTATACTTCAAAAATAAAGTTTTTGCTCCAATCACTTCAGGAACCTCTGTCAATGTATCATGTGCTTGTCTCTACATAAACTTTGCACCTACTCATGGAGTTTATTTAGCCTTGATGATATTAAGACTTATCACACAGTTCAATCAACACCTCTGTGAAACTGAGCACACACTGAAAGTGATCACCGTCATGAAGGAGGATTTACTCCAGGACCCTTCTATTAGACAGACTTGGATTGAGTTTAGATACCTCTAGCACAAACTGTCATTTGTTTACTGGTCACAGCTTTACACATGGTTCACGGATTGTGGAACTACTGGTCAGACTTTAGACATTCTACCAAACAATCTTACACCATCACACTGAGTAATGTACTTTATTACTTTTTAAAAACATGAGGCCACAACACAAATTGTGGTGACGTTGGGGCAGAATACCAGCAGATGGCAGATGGCAGATGTGCAAAAGAAGAAAGATTAAAATGCCTGAGAACAAGAAGGAATTCTAGCTCCGCCCATACCAGGAAATGGAAGAAGAATTTTTCTAGCGTTGCAGACGAGAGGAGTAAGGGTGAACCGAAAAGGCTGTCTTTAAATCTAAATCCAACAGATTCTGCTGTTTTGAAACAGCAGAATAGGAAGGAAAGTGGCAAAGGAAAGAAGTGTTGGTAGAATATTTTCCAGACACGTTTGTCTCTGGACGGCAAAGTTTCTTCGCTGCGTGTTGTTGCTGTGTGTCCCATGGTTTGCTCATTTGTTGACGCATAACAATAAAATGAAAGGCCGTATTTCCTTCAGACAGATCCCAGTGGGAGCATGTACAATGAGAACAAAATGGGACCAAGCACAGATCCTTGGGGGACACCACAGGAAAGGATAGTTTAGGGGGACGAACAGGTACCAAATAGTGCTGGGCGATAAAACGATAATGATAATTATTGCGATAAAAAATTTCCTCGATAAAACTTTAATAGAAGCTCGATAACTGTTCGATATAATGTAACGCGTTTCTATTGCTGCGCATGCGTGGTACAGACCGGGCTTCCGTAAATTAGTTTTCCGGCTGTGCGTGCACCTCGGCGACAGGCGAAGAGCAGAGCAAAAAATGGCCGACACAAGAAAACGCTGCGCCTTCGACCAGCGAAAACATTGTGGA
>NW_018128205.1:393319-409060 GCF_001952655.1 Monopterus albus | reverse complement strand
CAGCCTCCACTTGCTGGGCTGGGGTCCCCCCCGTGACATGAGGTCCACGGCACGGTTCTGCTCGCCGGGGACGTGCACAGCTCTGATGGAGAGCAGGTTTTGATGAGCCCAGAGTAGGAGTTCCCATGCAATTTCCTGCAGCCGGGCAGAGCGAACACCGCCTTGCCAGTTTATGTATGTGACAGCTGTTGTGCTGTCCGAGCACACCCTGATGTCTGCCCCTCAGCACCGGCGTGAAGTGTTTCACCACCTTCAGCGCCGTGGCTAGTTCCAGGCAGTTGATGTGGAGAGACGGGGTATGATCCCACCGTCCTCCCACAGCCTGTGACAAACACGTGCCTCCGCAGCCGAGCAGAGACGCGTCTGTGAACACCGAAACGTCTGACGTGGCTCTGCCCAGGGGAACTCCCATCGTTAGTACCCTGGGAGTTCCCCAGTACTCCAAGTCTGATTAGATCGAGGGAGGGACCGAGGGAGGAACCGTGAGTACGAGCCTTCTGTGGCGCACTGGGTTGAGACGCAGACGGCCGAACCACCTCTGGAGCTTCCTCATATAAAGGAGACCAACGTGGGCTATGACATGGCTGGCTGACATTGCTCCCAATAAGTGTATGACAGATAGTGCTGTTACTCTCGCGTCATTGCTGGCTCTGTTTACGAGGGGGGGCCTGGATGAGGGGTTGACCGGGTGCTGGCCGCTTATCGCCCCGTGCGCGACCACATGGAGGCATCCGGTCCGGGTGAAGAGGCGAGAGGAGGAGGAGCGGGGTTAGGTGGAGGGGAACGTCGAGGTGCAGCAGCAGCAGAGGCTGCTGGGCGCCTGGCTCTGTAGCCTTGGTGTCTGCCGTGGTTATGCGAATCTGGTTGGGAATGGCAAGGTAGCTGTCGTCCCCATGACGCTAGCTGAGGAACCTGCTCTGCCTTGTCGGCCGCTAGCCACATGTGGGAGAGAGCCTCTTGGAGGTGTGGCCCAAAAACACCGTCTGAGCTGTCAAGGCCTTTTAGTAAGCTCTTTTTAATCTGCTCTGGAATTTTTCACATATGCAGCCACATATTACGTTGCACCATAGTAGCCCATGCCCTGATACATGCCATTGCTACGGCTGCAGCGGACGACAGTGTGAGTGCTGGGGCCATTGCTTTGGCAATCTCCTCTGCTGCCTCTGGAGGGAGGGCCCCGGGCTGAGCAGCGAGGGAGGACACGGACAAGGAGAGGAGGGCGATGTTGTTGATTGTGGCTCCAGCCTGAGAGGTGCATTGGTGGATGCGGTCCCAGGCTGAGCAGTGACCTGGTCTCGGGGCAGTGGAGGCGTGGGGCAGTTTGCCAAAGAATGCCGTCTTAGGGAGCAGGACGGAGGAGATGCTGGTCTCCAGCTGCAGCACAGCGGGAAAACCCAGGTCGGTCATCTCCTCAACTCTGGTGAGTGCCTCATAGCGGGGGACTGGAGCCCACAGCCTCCCCGGCCGTTCTCCTGCCTCAGAGAAGAAGGGCTGGATATCAGGGAAACTGGGCCAGAGTGGGGCAGGCTTACTCAGTTGCTCCACTCTGTAGTAATCTCCCACCATGTCCGAGGGGGCGGGAGGTGGTCCAGCCGCAGGAATGGGGATGCCTTTACAACCTGCTGCCTTGGCGATAATTATCGGCAAGTCGTGGAGCAGGGCACCAAGCGCCGAAGGATGGCTGGCAGTGGAAGCGTGCTGCTCGGTGGTGAAAGTGTGCTGCTCAGCCGAGGGTAGTTTGTCTCCACCGGTGCCCAAATCGACCATTGGGTCGATCGGAGAACCGGGGGAGCCGGCTATGGGGGGAAACGGGTCATTGGGCACGGCCCCCCCAGAACTCCAGGAACTCCAGCGGGGCGTCCACCATGGGGCTGTCACCACGAGAAGCCCAGGAGATGCCGTCATCTGGACCTGTTCTCCTTCATCGCAGTAAAAGCATCCACCCTCCGCTGCTTCTCCGCTACCAGCAGGCAAGCGCAAAAGGGGCAAGCAGCCTGGGGAAAGAGGGCCAGCTAGGCCGGCTTAGCGCCGAGACAGGATTCACAGCGTGGGTGCGGGTCACTGGGCAGGATGAAGCCTGTGTCGCAGCCGAGGCATACAGTGACAGCAGGGTGGCGCCAAGTTCCACTGGAGGAGGAGAGTTGCTCTTTAGCCATAGTTGTTCTCTTATGAGAATGCTCTTTAGAACTGTGGAAGAAAAATAGGAAGGCGAGCTTAGGTCACAGTGGCAGTTATACTGCTGCTGCAGACCTAATTGAGGACAGCCCAGTGCAGGGCACAGGGCGCGAAAGAATATCTTCAGGACTGCGCATGTGCGAGGGATAAACCCAATAGCGACAGCTCTTAGAGGGCGAAGCCTATGCCGGCCTCAGTCACATGCGAAATCTTTTCACTGATGTTTAATGTTGTCTTCCTTTATGCCAAACACCAACACCTTACACCCAACACCGTAGAACTAACAAACAAGGTAAATATAACGGAAATAAACAACCACGTCACTTCACATCACATAGACATGGTGCAACAATAAATTCATAAACAAAATGAGACATACCACTTTGGCTTGCTTGTGAGCAAAGGCTGGTAGTAAAACTCAAACTTCTTAAATTAATGTCTTATGTGTCATTTTCTTCTGTCCCTTTCTCTGCTGCTAGTCTTCTCTCTCTCGTCGAAGGACCGGAAGTGGCACAGCGGAAACAATAGTTCCGACAAAATAAAACTTATGGGACTAATCGTATTCAAAATAAAACTCTATCAATATACAAAAACAAATACCATTCATAATGTTGCATAAGAAATACAAAACACATAAACAAAATGTGCAACTTCATAATAGCCTTCACAGGATACATAAAAAACTGCACAGACTCCATGACAGCATCTACACTCCCACCATCACACTATGTGGGATTCTTCACAACATTCGAGAGAAAGATAAACTTATTTAAGATTAAGGACAATAAAACTGTGAACCTTAAACAAGTGTTAACTCATATTGAACATATCACTCGGCCTCAAGCAGAAGTATTGTTTTGTGTATTGGTCTCTCTAAAAATGTTTTAGTTGTGTGTTTTCTTGTGTTATCTAGTGTGGTGTCATTAACAAGAAGCTTGACCTTCCTGACCTTGCCGTCAGCTCCTGGAAAGACTTCTACCACCTTAGCGAGCTTCCACTGGTTCCTTGCTATGCCGTCATCTTGGAGTAATACAATGTTGCTGATCTTAGCATTTCTTCGAGTCTTATTCCATTTGCTTCTGTTGCAGATTCAGCAGATATTCTTTTCTCCACCTGGTCCAGAATACGTTTGCTAAATACTGAACTCTTTTCCATCTCTTTTGAAGATAGAGATCTTCTTTGACGAATTCTCCAGGGGGTGGTGTAATGATGGTCGGTTTCATTGTCAGTAAGTGATTTGGTGTCAATGGTTCTAGTCCCACAGGATCGTTGATACACTCTACAGTGAGTTGTCTGCTATTCATGATTGCCATGACTTCATACATGAAAGTTCTCAACGATGGAGTATCTAGCCTTTGAGCAGATTGGTCTAAGATAGAATTTAAAACACTTCTTATTGTCCGGATCTGCCTTTCCCAAACGCCGCCCAGGTGTCTGGAAGCAGGTGGGTTGACTACAAAACGGCAGCCTAGATCTTTTATTTTCTCTTTGCTTGCTTTTGTCAAGTTCAGGAATTCGTTCCTGGCACCGATGAAGTTAGTGCCTTGGTCACAATGTAGCTGATTTACTTTGCCACGAATTGCAATAAAGCAATGGAGTGCATTGATAAAACAGTCAGTACTAAGGTCATCCAGCACCTCATTATGAATAGCCCTTGAACACATGCAGGTAAGCAAGAGGCCGTACCTCTTTACTTCTTTCCTTCCTTCTCTTACAGAGAATGGCCCAAAGCAATCGATACCGCTGTATGTGAATGGAGGAGTAGCTTTCATTCTTTCTGGCGGTAGGTCAGCCATTTTTTGTTCTTGATTGCATTTCCTGAATCTTCTGCACTTTACACATTTGTAAATGAATGATGACACACTACTACTGCAACCAACAATCCAAAATCCATTGGCGCGTATTTCATTAAGCGTCATCCCACGGCCTTGGTGATGTATTTTTTCGTAAAAATGTTTAATGAGTAGGCATGATACGTGATGTTCCTTTGGCAGAATAGCTGGATGTTTGATATTGGGATGTAGTGATGCTCCAGTCAGTCGTTTTCCTACCCTTAGGACATTGTTATTGTTGATGAAGGGACTCAATGTGCAAAGCCTTGAATGTGTTGCCTTAACTTCTCCCCTTTGTTTCAGGGACTTGATTTCTTCACAGAATACTTCCCTTTGTACAGTTCGAATTATGAATTCTTCTGCATTCATCCTTTCTTCCACCATGGTTGCTTCATTGGACATTTTTGTTTGGTTCTTTGTATGCCTTGCCAAGCGTTTTAGTCTGGCTATGGCCTTTATCAATCTCCTCCAATCTGAAAGGATCTGCATTCAATCCGAAAGCGTCTTCTCTTCCTTTGCTTTGATTGTATGAACTGGTGACACTTTCAGCTCTGGATCACCAGGATCAATCTCCTTCACCTTGATCTCCCCTTCTTTAGGGAGCCCCCTACCATAGGAAATTTGGTCCCATGAACCAGTTTGATTCTATCAGTTCTTTTGTCATGACTCCACGAGATGCATAGTCGGCTGGGTTTTGTTCAGAGGCAACATATCGCCATTGACATGGTTCAGTACTGGATCTGATTCGCTGAATGTGGTTTGCTACAAATACATGAAACCGCCGTGCATCATTGTTAATGTAACCAAGGACAACTTTGGAGTCAGTCCAAAAGTATTCTTGCATTTCTTCAATCTCTAATTCTCTCTTTAGGAAGCAAGCAATTCTTGTGGCTACTACCGCAGCAGAGAGTTCGAGTCTTGGGATAGTTATCACTTTTGTTGGCGCAACTCTCGCTTTGCCCATTACAAGGGTGCAGTGCACTTCTCCAGACTTGGTTACAGCACTAAGGTACGAGCATACTCCATAACCAGACACACTGGCATCAGAAAAACTGCAACTCATATTGCTGAATGTGTTGGAATGTTTGTGGCACATAGCAACGTGGTATCTTTATTGAAGACAGGTTGAGAAGGTCTTGTAGCCAGGCTTCCCAGTGTGACTTCAGGTCATCTGGAAACGCTTTGTCCCAGTCTAACTTATCTTGGCACATCCTTTGAAGGATTCTTTTACCAACGAGAATGTAAGGAGCAACAAATCCAAGAGGATCAAACATTGAGGCCACTGTAGATAGCACTCCTCTCCAAGTGAAGGGATTGCTCTTTACAACAACTCTGAAGTGAAATCGTGTCTGAGGTTACACACCACTGGACTCCTAAAGCCCTCTCCATCTTAGGCTCTCTCAGGGCAAGGTCCAAGTCAGTAGCTCCTCCAGCACATTCCTCCTTTGGGATGGAATCAAGCATTTCCTTGTTCTTGCTGATGAATTTGTGCAGGTGTAGCTTTCCAGTGTTGCAGAGGTCTCTTGCTTCCTTTACAAGCTGAATAGCTTCTTCTTTGGAATCCACACTCGCCAGGCCGTCGTCCACATAAAAGTTACGCTGTATGAACTTAACAGCAGCTTGACTGAACTTTCCTTCACCTAGCGCTGCGAGGTGTTTAAACCCAAAGTTTGCACATCCAGGTGAAGAGGCTGCGCCAAACAGGTGGACCCTCATTCGAAACACAGATGGTGATTTTTCCATGTCTCTTTCCTCCCGCCATAGGAATCTGAGATAATCTTGATCTTCAGCGACAACATGAAATTGATGGAACATGCACGCCACGTCGCACATGATAGCCACTTGTCCTTTCCTAAATCGACACAGAACCCCTACAAGGGTATTTGTGAGATCAGGTCCACTCAAAAGATGCTCGTTGAGAGATGTATTTTGGAATTTTGCTGAGCAATCAAAAACCACACAAATCCTTCCTGGTTTTTGGGGGTGGTAAACATCATGATGAGGGACATACCATACTGGTTCATTTTTCAGCTCTGTCTCTGGCACCTTTTCAGCATCACCTCTGTTTATTATGTCCTCCATGAATGCAACATAGTCTTTGAAGTAGCGGTCATCTCTTTTCAGACACTTCTCCAGACACTTCAGTTGATGTTCTGCGCAAGGTCTATTGTTTGGTAAGTTAGATCTTTCTTCTTTAAAAGGTAACGGCATCTCAAAATGGCCGTTTTGTTTTTGCTTTATGCCTTTCTTTACCTTTGCAAGGAACATCAGATCTTCTTGTGACACGGGATCTTCCTCAATACTTCTTTCAACAAAGTCCATCTCTCCATTGCTGGAGAGACTATTTCCTTAACTCTGTTCCTGCTCACAAAATGGACTTCATCTTTCAGTTTGTGAGAGGCTTCAACAGCTGGCAGAACTTGCTTCACTGTAATGCGGTGACTAACACCAATCTCATCTTCAGATTCGCTCTCAGGGTAGTTATAGCCAATAATGCTCCATCCTAGCACCGATCTCTGTGCAAACGGTTGGTCTCTTTCACCACTGACTACTTCTATGGGGAGCAAAGCCTGTGAGCAGATGTATCCAATTAGTAAACCAACATGACAATCAAGTACAGGAGCCATCTCATTTGCCTGATGCTTAAGATGGGACCAGTTCTCTGCCGTCTTGCTTGTGGGAATGTGGGATCGATTGACAGGTATGTAGTCTCTGGTGTAAGTCAGTGGCAATTTAATTCTTGTTTCAGAATTCATGCCTCTTACTTGTAGACCATTCAACTTGTAACTGGACACAATCTTTGTTTTGGATGTTACTGTGGAAATTTTGAGTTGAACTGACTCTGCCTTAGCATTCAGCATCTCAGCTGTGTCTTTCAAAATGAAAGTAGTGTCGCTTTGCGTGTCAAGCAAGGCATACACCAGCTTCTCTTTCTCTGGTTCCTCCACAGTTAATATGTAGACTGGAACGACTGACGAGGTGCAACCTTTGGCCCTTTGTTACATGACTCTATTGGATGTCACTTGTCTGGATTCAAGCTCTTGTGGATCTGACTTTTTTTCTGAGTCTTGATTCACCTTTAACCGCTCATGATTGCCTGATCTTTGTTCTTTGTCTCCTTTGTATCTATCTTGATGTAAGCATGTTGGGTGGAGTTTTTGACACTTGTCACATACACTTCTATAAGTACAGCTTTTAGAGTTGTGACAGTCTTGAGGCAGCCGAAACTTCTCAAACTGCACAAACTTTACTCTCTCTTCAACTGGCCTTTCCATTAATTTTTGACATTTGTGGAGTGTGTGGCCTGGTTTCTTACAAAAGGTGCATGGAATGTTTGTCTTATCACTGGAACTTGTGGTAAGTGCTTTGGCATTTAGTGTGTGATTTCTTTTGAACTTGTCTTTAACAGCTTGCTTGCTATCTGGTTCAGTTGGCCTTATTGCTTGTAGCGATGTTATTGGATTACAGGCTATTCAAGCTTCTTTGTTGAGGAATCTGACAAAATGGCTGAAGCTAGGGAACATTTTGTGCTCATTTTGGTACTCAGTCGCTGTCCTATTCCAGCGTGAACTTAGCCAATCTGGTAACTTGGCAATTATCCTTTGATTTTCCACACAGTCATTCAAAACTTGCAATCCTTGCACATAGGGCATGGCTGATTCGACACTACTCAAGAAATCTGCAAATTCATGAAGATCTCTGCTGCCTTTGGTGATCTTAGGCCATAACTGAATTTTGTCATGATATGACTTGCCTATTATGAAGGGGTCTCCAAATCTATCATCAAGTATTTCCCAGGCAGCACAATAAGCTGTGTCTGTTCCAATTAAGAAGTGACCTTCGATAGCTTTCTTAGCCGAACCACCAACATACTTTCGCAAACAAAAGAGCTTTTCTTGTTTTGACAGGTTCTTGTGGTCAACCAATGTTTGAAAGGACAGCTTCCAATTGTTATACTGCAGGGGATCACCCAGGAAGACAGTTGGTTCTGGGATTGGAATCCTGTTGGCAGTAATTGCTTCAGCAAGTGCTTTCACAAGATCAATGGAGGCTACTTGGGGTGTATCAATTACTGGTTGAGGTACAAAGGCTTGGAGGTCTGGAACTGGAAGAGAGTACAAAGGTTGACTGGCAGGGGCTGTGGCTTGAGAGGGCACGAGTGGCTGACAAAGGTTAACAGAGCAACATGGTTGACAGGTGGAACTATCTTGCTTTAGTTGAGACAGAGAGACAGGAGGCTTCTCATCATTGTCAGTGTGAATACTTTCAGCATAAACCTTTAGCCTTGCTTGTGCTGTGTTATGCTTTTGCATCTCCTTCAATAGTTCCACCTCCTTTCTATTTTCTTCTAACTTTGTCTTTATTGTGTTGCTTTCTGTTAGAAATTGAGCTCTTTTCCTTGCGTCCTCTACTTCAAGCTCTCTGATTTCCTCTTCACATCGATGCTGTGTTTTCATCATTTTAATTACCTCTTCTGTTGCTGCTACTTCAGCTGCTGCTTGTTGTCTTTGTTGCAGTGAATCAGAGGATGACTGTTTGGACAGCCTGGAAATGGCCTTTGACTTGCATGAGGAGCTAGAGGAAGCATAGGATGATACATCATGAAACACAGACTTTGAATCAAGCCAGGGAATGTCATCAGGTTTGCCATTTTCTTCTATCAGGCACTGGGCCTTTTCTTTAGCCGTCATAGTGATAGCCCAACATATGTCACATTTTCTTCGTAACTCTGGTTCAGGACTTTCAATGTTTCTTATTTCTTCATATGTGTCACTGATATCAGATTGAATAATCTTAATGACACTCACAGCCTCAGCAATCAGATCAATGTCTTTACTTCTCATGAATTTTTTTGAAGTAGTTAATATGGTACTTCCATTTTTTTGTACATCCGCTCAAAGTTCCTTATTAGATCCTTCAGTTTTGCATCTTGCAGTGATTTTCCCTTTTCAGTGCCTGTCCGTGTGCGCTGGCTTCTGCAAACACCTTCAAGGTAAGAACTATCTGTTACAACTTGGAGTTGCTGGACATCCTCTATACTGCCCTGCTCTCGTATGGCTTGTTCTTTGTCATTGTCCTCTTGTACATTAGGCTCTGCATAACTGACTTCCTTCATGGACTGAACCACACCTTTATCCTTATTTGACATGTCCAATACATGTAGAAGTGATGTATACTATGTGTTGTCTTAAAGAGTAGCCTTTAGTGGTGTGTCAAGGGTTGACTAAATCATGTGTATTTGTGTGCAATGTACACAACATGAAATATTGCCCAATACTGGTCAAACACAACAACAAATACTCAAGAGACTTACTGATAAACAAACCTTAGAGTCTTAAACCTTCAGTAATCAGAGTACCCAACAGATTTTAATGTAATATAAAACAAATTGAAATACAATGCTTAACTTAAGAGCTTGTGGTTTTAGAAAGATTAATGTGCATTTACTTGTTTATGCAGTCCTTACACCTTTTAGCTATCAGGTGATTGAAAATGTCCTGTTGTTACCTTGTCTGAACACAAACTCGATTAATACTTTAAAAACAGTTCACAAGTGTCTGAGCTACTTTCAAGACACGATCTTGAGTGCTTGCTTGTTTAGCTTTCACTTGCCAACTCGCTTTGTTACTTGTTTAATACGTTATGTTCGAGCACATGGTACTTCTCTTAGCAAACATCTTCTTGCTAGCAGCAGCATCGGACCCCTCCGTCTCGTTGTCTTCACCAGAGCAGCGGAGTGTTCTACTATGCCAGCCTCAGTCACATGCGAAGAGAGGAGTTTCTTTTCACTGATGTTTAATGTGGTCTTCCTTTATGCCAAACGCCAGCACCTTACACCAAACATCGTAGAACTAACAAACAAGATAAATATAATGGAAATAAACAACCACGTCATTTCACATCACATAGACATGGTGCAACAATAAATTCATAAACAAAATGAGACATACCACTTTGGCTTGCTTGTGAGCAAAGGCTGGTAGTAAAACTCAAACTTCTTAAATTAATGTCTTAAGTGTCATTTTCTTCTGTCCCTTTCTCTGCTGCTAGTCTTCTCTCTCTCGTCGAAGGACCGGAAGTGGCACAGCGGAAACAATAGTTCCGACAAAACAAAACTTATGGGACTAATCGTATTCAAAATAAAACTCTATCAATATACAAAAACAAATACCATTCATAATGTTGCATAAGAAATACAAAACACATAAACAAAATGTGCAACTTCATAATGGCCTTCACAGGATGCATAAAAATCTGCACAGACTCCATGACAGCATCTACAAACCCCAAAGCCGTCTCTGCTCCAAACATCATCAAAAAGTCTTGAAAAATATAAGAGATAGCAAATCAAATTACTGTCACACAAGATAAATCACGTCATAAGTGTTTTCCAAATTAGTTACTTACAAGGGCTTTAGCAACCAAGAAACCTTGAGTGACAGCCCCAAGGATGTGAAATTCCTTTGTTGCTGTACTTAGAGCTCTTCTGCAAAAACACAGAGCGAGATGTTCCAGCCTATTGATTATACAGATCACCAGTTGTATGTAAAACACAACCCTTCTTTAATTCTTTAACACCAGTTTGTTTAAGTTTGGTTTTCAACTCAGGCCAACTGCTGTGTAAAAGGATGAGTAAATTTGTTGTGTGGGTACTGTTGATGACAAGTTGGACCAGCTGACAGATGGTTGGGAAGCATCTGCTAGACTGGTCAGAATTCCCTGAGCTGACAATATGTTTGGGGCAGGCGTGACATACAAATAACGTTATTAGCCCCAGAAAGTCCTTCACAGCGTAAAATACTGTTTAAAAAATTTAAATGTTAGTCTTACCTGCATCATGATGAGGTCCCCGTGAAGACAGTAGGTGTGGTGATGATGTAAGACCAACCAACAGAAAATGGAGAAAGGTAAAGCACTCTTACATGGACATTTTCACTTTAAATCTCTTCCGCACGGCAGAGTTGATGGAACCAAAGTCATTTGTAGCCACTGCAAAGCTGAATTTTCTCATCGCCCGAGTACTTCGAGTCTGAAGTATCACTTAAATGCAATACACACCGTTGATGCCAGCAAATCACCCACCCAAACAAACAGTGAGGGAGGCTTCAGCTGACTACGTTGGATGTAGCGTGTGGGAGAAGTATAGATAAACAAAAGCAAGACAAGCTAACAAATGCCATAGCTGAGTGGATAGTTACAAACTGCAGGCCGATTAGTATTGTGGAAGATGTCGGTCTGAGGAACATTATTAGGATCGCAACCATTGACAGCACGTATGAGCCTCCCTCAAGAAGCACCATCACAAGAAGAATACACGAGTTGTATGAAAAGGGGAGGACTACAAAATCGACGGCGTTACAACGTGCACCAACTGTTGCTCTTGTTAGGTATTTTTAGTCAGATAGATATTGGTTAGGTACTTTATGTATTAGAAATGTTTAGAGGAGTCAGGATGTCTAGGTAGGCTGTTAAATGCTTAGTCATTCTAATGAGTTTTTGCAGGATGCTTATGGTCAAGGATAACTAGAGAGAAAAGTTGATGACTGTTAGAAGACAGGATTATTATTATTATGATGATGATGTGTTTACTAACCGTAATCGTAATCATAATATTTTCTTATGTTTAATGTCATGACATGTCACTAGATGTCATGTCAGAATGTTTTTAGATACACACCACTTAATCAACAGACACACACACATTGATTTACTTCATGTTTTGACTACTGCTATGGCCAGCTGCAAAGCTGGCACCAGGGACACGTCACGGTTGACGTTCCTGTGTAGAATGGGGTTAGCCCAAAAGAGATATAATGTACAGGCCTGGTGGGTTCGGGGTCTTTCATCTTCCAGCTGCCTGCGTGCATGTTGGAGGTGCAAGATACCTGAGCATGTAATGTTAATTTGTACCTGTGATCATGGAATAAATCAGCACCGTTTTGTAGTTACTTGGACTGCCTCGTCTCTCAGAGTTAGCATGGCTGAAAAGAACCGGAAGACTTCACTCTCACTGGAGACTACTGGACATCGCAGGGTAACCATAATTACCTCAGAGTTACAGCGCATTATATTGATATTATATTGATGAACAGTGGGAGCTGCATTCACATGCTCTACCTGTAATGAAGACAGAAGATAGACATTTTGCTGAAACGTGCGCAGAGCATTTCATTCATGTTGCACAGCAGTGGAACGTTTCAAATAAAGTCAGCACACTTAGCACAGATAGGGCAAGAAATATGATCGCTGCTGCAAGACACCTGCCTTTTGAACACGTCCCCTGCGTCGCGCACAGTCTCCACTGTTCTGTCACAGTTTCTCTGCAGAACACATTGAACGTGGACAAAAGAAGGAGTCGCTTATACAAGACATTCCATCCAGATGGAATTCGACTCTGGACATGATAAAAAGCGTCCGCAGAAATGAACAGCCACTGAGGGATGTCCTCACCACACACACCACCAAGATTGTCATGCCAACTACAGCTGAAATGGACAAACTGCAGAGGTTGGAAACGCTACTGGACCCCTGCAGGTATATTTTACTTCACATATTTCTCACTATCCTGTCTGAGTGCATGTGAGAGAGAAATAGAGTTTCTGTATGTGTGTGTGTAAATATAGTATGAATATGTAGAGGACATTTTTGTGTGTATATAAGTAAGTGAATGCAATACATTTTGACTGAAATTTGTTTGATTTTTTTTTTCTATTACAGGTATGTGACTGAACTTCTGGGAGGAGAAAAATACGTTTCATGCTCTGTGGTTCTGCCTGCTTTTTGCCATCTCCCTCGGGTGATGGAAACCTCAGATGAGGACCCTGCCTACGTGGTCAAATTCAAGTCTACATTCAGACAGACCTGGAGACACGCAAGGAACGTGCCAACATTGCATATCTGAAGATTGCTACCGCATTGGACCCAAGATTCAAGGACCTCAAGTGTATACCCAGAGCTCAGAGGGGTGAGGTGTGAGCCTCAGTCACCAGCTTACTCAAGGAACACAGGGTTGTTGCAGAGAAACCTGTGGAAGCAACAACATCAGAGCCACCAAAGAAAAAGTTAGCCTTGTTGGCTTGTTGGCTTCATCAGTCTGATTCTGAACAGGAGGAAGACTCAGATGAGAACAGTGTGTGACAATACAGAGCGGAGCCCACCATCAGTACAGAGGTGTGTCCATTCGAGTGGCGGTCCAAACATGCAGGCTCACACAGCAGGCTGGCCCCCATTACACAGAAATACTTGGCCACACCTGCAACATCCGTACCCTGTGAAAGATTGTTTTCTTTTGCTGGTCATATTGTACAGAAGAAGAGAGTTTCTTTATCATCTGAAAATGTAAATGACCTTGTGTGTCTGAACAACTGGCTTGGTGTAGAGGAGTAGGAATAAGTCCCCTACACAGTAAATCCCAGCTGTGTACGTTTTTTTTGTGCTCTTCCACTTCACCTCACTCTAACAGGGACACTTGCTACTGAACATTTGACTGTTTATGCTGCTCCCTGATAAAAGAAAAAATGTTTCTGCTGTTATCTGTTCAGAAAAAAGAAAGAAAACAGGTTTATAAATGTTGCTGCCTGTTATGTTATGATTGTGGCTCTGGACTCTGAGGATAACTTGTTTTTCTATAACAAACTAAATAAAGCATTAATGCCCTGGCAGTGGCAAATAGCTTTGGTTTTATATTTGATTTGATTACATTGTTTGAGATTTGCTGCTACTGTGTAAAGGGAATGCTTCTGTTAAAAAGCACCTTATTTGTTTAAAGTGTTTGCACGTTTGTTCATATAGTGGTACTTTTCAAATAAATGCGCAATACACTACTTTGGAATTCATTATTGAATGCTGCTCATATCAATACAGTTAATCACTGTTAATCTCAGAAAAATCATGTAGTTAATTCAATTAACGATTTTAATCATTGCCCAGCACTAGAAATAATATATAACATATACATTATATTATATGAATGCAGACATATTATTACCAGACACAAACAAGCTGTGCCCGCAGAATTCTGACGTCATCACCACAGACTTACCACGGATTTTGAAAAGAAATAGAAACTCTGAAGTGATTTGATTTTATTTGATTTATTCTTTCAAGCATGTAAAGACAGTTGATATATTAACACACATAATTTTACACATATCCAACAAATGCTAATCCAATATCAATTTGCTTATACCTAGTACATGCTTGAATGGAGTAGGAAGAAGTCAGACTTATCTAGTCCTACCCCATGACATCATCTTACCATCATTGGTTTGCAAGCAGTATCTCTACATAGATAATTCTCTTCTACACCACACAAGTAATATACTAAAAAAAATTTTAAAAAGTGCGTGTTACAAATGAACACATAAAGATACTAGACTCAGTTACAGATTTTAGAAACGAGATTTATTGAACAATGTGTGTGTTTGAGAAGGCGTGTGCTAAACAGAGAATGACAGATGTAAGTGCATTAATAACAGTATTATACTCGTGCTGGGAGACAGGAACCCTGTACTTAGTTATGAAGTGCTCATATGACAATAGAACTCCATCACAGTTAAACAGCTGCTTGACAAGTAGAATGTTATTGTTAAACCAATTTTCAAAGAACAAGGATTCATTGTTTTAAGTGATAATGGCATTATTCCATAAAAACAAATATTTATGAGGAGAGTAGTTGTGCTTATACAAGAGAGACCAGCTCATAAGGGCTGATTTGTGGAAGTTGGAGGGTTTGACTGGGAGCTTTCCCACAGCGAAGGGACACATTAATAAGAAATTAAGACCACCAACCATTTTAAATAGGAAATTTGGAATGATATTCCACATGCTATCTGGATTTTTTTAGAAATCTTTTGATCCAGTTGATTTTTATAATATGGTTAAATGAAGAAAAATCTAGAACATTAAGCCCTCCCCTCTGTAAGAAGTAAACACATAATTTCCTTTTTAACCTTGTGTGGTTTAT
Source organism: Monopterus albus (assembly GCF_001952655.1). NCBI lineage: Eukaryota > Metazoa > Chordata > Actinopteri > Synbranchiformes > Synbranchidae > Monopterus > Monopterus albus. The sequence goes on along the minus strand of NW_018128205.1, from coordinate 394,087 downwards.
TTTTCCAAATGAAATCAAAAAGAAGTCTGTCTAAGCAAGACATCTTTTGTTTAGTGACGTTAATTGAGGAAAAAAGATATAAAGTATATACAACACAGTGACAAGTCTACACAACACAAGCATCATGTACACGTGTACCTGGCACACACCCACACACACACACACAACACTGTCTTGTTGGCACTGGGCATCAGCCACAGTTTACAACAAGTTGCAGTCTGGTAGTCTTTTATTTGATAGCTTTGGGAATATTGTGTCATAATCTGGAATCTTCTTGAAGAGCTCTATGACTTGTCTGGACTCCCTGGATGAGTTCCTGAACATGTGGCATCGATGTCCGCACGCTTCCACAATCTGCTTGAGGGGAGTGCGCTCAGAGATAAACCTGTGCACGCTGCCGTTGAAATCCTCTCCGTGGGTCAGCAGGACCACTGTGCTGTGTCTGATCCTCCAGCCCAGCTTGTCCTCCAGCCTCTCTAATATTCCCACTTCGCTCTCAGTGAAGCGGCCCAGCTGTATCACCAATAACACCACACATCTGCCGGGCTGACAGAACCTCTTACACTCCTCTATCTTGGCCTCGGGGTCATCTAGCTGCTCGTCGAAGAAGTCTGGGGTGTCGACCAGTCGAATCACTTTCCCTAACATCTTCACTATAACGGCCTGGCACGTTGTGGTGACCGGACTGGCACTCAGCCTGGATAAAAAGAGGGTTCTCAAATCCAGGTTCTTGTTCTCGGCAGTCAGGATGGTGGTTGCGGATGGCGC
>NW_018128205.1:386585-393294 GCF_001952655.1 Monopterus albus | reverse complement strand
GTACAATGCTAAATAAGTCTTCATTCCCTCTGCAGGTGCTCCAGCCTGGAAGGAGTTAGTATTGAGTTATTCATGAGAATTTCCCAGCAGGTCCTCTAGGTGGCACCAGAGACTGTGTACGGAGCTCACTAGATACTCAGTTAGACCTCTGAAGGAACTCTGTGTACGGAGCTCACTAGATACTCAGACCTCTGAAGGAACCTTTCTCAGCAAAAAGACCCTGAACATGGACATTCACTGTAAAATACTACAATTCTTATCTTAAAAAAAAATACATTACCTGATGTAAGCACACCTGGGCCAGGTACAAGTGCTGGGTTTGCAGGTGCAGCATAGGTACTTTGTGAAGGGGACAGACGTGCAGGGTCTGCACCTGTGATGACAGACTGGTTTTTGGGATCTAGAGTTTCACTGGCAGAAATGATTAGCAGTCGAAGTTAAACCTGAGCATGACGGTTTAATGCTGCTGGCAGAGGAAGGGGTGGTCTACCACACCACTTCTGTCCTAACACACACAGAGACTTACCTGCTGCTGTCACGTGGCCATGTTGAGAAGGGTGATCCTTTCTGAAACTGAGACAAAGAGATTACAGCAGACCTTTGTTAATCATCACAGCATCGTAGAGGTGATACAGAGCAGCAGTCCTGCCCTACACTCGGACTTCTGGACTGATTCATCACAGTTGCACAAACAAATCTCCATGTGGTCACACTGAGCTCAGAGCTTTGGGACCTCAGTTACTGCCATACTAGGTCTGACAGCCACCTGTGGGTTTTGGTCACTGATCTAACATCAGACCAACTCAGGTCCCACTTCTACACATGATTAGTGGCCTGAGCATTCACTGTACCTGTGCACACCTGCCAGGCTTTTCGTTTCTCCAGGCCTGTCACTGCACTGGACACCTTATGCTGACTGGTTGCAACAAAGGTGCTGAATTTGAAGCTGAACCTGTGTCACACCTGGGGCCTATCGACCAGTACAACCAGTCTTCTGTGAACAAATGCCAGATGCTTTGCAGTCTCTGGACTGCAGTAGATCTGGAAAATCAGTGACTCTAGATCCGGAAGGAAGACATCAGGCTGCTGTCTGACAGCCTTTAAACAAAAGACAAAGCAGCTGTCTTTGCCAAAGCCCCAGGGCATCAAACTCTTCTCTGGGACCAGCCAGCATGAACCTTCTGCTTCACCCAGAGCTCTATGGCCTGAAGGAGTAGTCCTGAGAAACCCCCAGCACTTTTGGGTAATTAACAAAGCCAGAGTTACTGGAATTAGAGCCAGGCAGAATCACAGGGCTGAAGATTTCCTGAAACAAAACAGGTTTTACAGCACTGAGTGCAAGGTGGATGGTGTCATTAGATGGTGTCGTTGGCAGAGCTCCAGTTTCCTCATTGTAAAGACAGAAGAACAAGCTGCCTTATGAGCCACGATGAAAGACCCAATGCTAGAGGTGGAGGTGGCGGCAGGGGTTTTGAATAATGTGCCCTAAGGCGTGAGCCTCAGAGTTAAATTGACTGAGGAGTGGCAGATGTTTTGACGTGATGTGAGGACGGATTCCTTTGGGGGGGGGGTAATCACAGTTTGACATAACTCACGGACTAGACCTTTAGGTACAATTTGCTGACATCATTTAAAAATATGAAATGTTTTTCTTATTATAAAAAGTCATTCTGTGCCTCTACTGTGGTTTTGCTACTACATTAGAAACCCCCTTTGTCGACCACAGGTGGACACACAAGCTGAAATGCTGTGTGTGGTCAGAGGTGCCACATAGAGGCGATGCTTTTACCTCATGCTGTCTAAACACTTCCTTCTCCTCATCACCAAATCCCTGCTGTGCTTGTAGTCGAACTGGAACTGCTGACGGTCCGAGTACCACCTCTGACAGTCGCCGGGGAGGTTCTCACTGGCGCTTACCAGGTGGATGTTAAACAGTTCTTTCAGTCGCTGGAGTGAATAGTAAATCTCAACATTATGGGTGACCACAGCCAGGTGCCCTGTGATGTGGTCTCCCAACATGGTCTGCAGTTTCCCAATCTGAGCCACAACCTCCTCCTCTCGGCTGTGCTCTGGGTCCACGGCCAGGATGAACAGGCTGGGGTCCGGGTGGGACAGCGCCATCAAGTCAATGATCTCCTGGTGAATGTCCAGACTTTCCTCGAAATCTGGAGTGATGACGATTTTGAATGTGCCGTTCTTTTCCACAGTGAAGCCGTTGAAGCTTTGGACGTTCCAGATGTCATTACCGATGATGATATTTCCAATCATTTTCTTAAAGTCGGAATTCTTTCCAAACAGAACGACGGTGGACATGTCGCTGTACTCTGCAGACACAGAGCGGGAACGTTCTTCATCAGGCTTTAAAACTACAAACTGCTTGTGAAGTTTTGTAGAAAATGTAGTTTGACTCAGTGGTATTTTAGACTTTACATGTAGCTGCTAAATGTGTTGCCTCAAACACACTGACCGGCCACTTTATTAGGTACACCTGTACAGTTGTATGTACTTCAGTGCAACAGCTCCACCTTAACAACTGTGTTTATAAAGCTCAGTGTTTCCGTTTCTGGTGAAATTGTCATAAATGTGTAAATTCAACTATATGTTTAATATTGAGGTCACAGTTAAAGGTGTTGTTGTACTGGACTACATTATATTCAGAGGTGTTCCTAATATTGTGACCCTAGTATGCTCGTAGCTGGGTAGGACAAAAATATAGAAACACCTCCGAATAAAAAACTGAAGCATTTTCAGCTTCATAATCACACATGAAGCGCTGCTCTGAATTGAATACAACTGCACAGGTGTACCCAAAAAATCGGCCGGTGAGTGTACATTAATGTACTTATAAAAACTGGCCATAACGTGCACACGCACACACATACACACACAAAAGGCCCAGTTTCAGCAGCACAGAGAATTAACAAAAGTGAAGAGTCACTTACGTGGCGGAGGCCTGGCATGGCCCGTGTCATCGGCTGCCTGCTCCATGCGTCTCAGCGCGGGCTCTCAGTCTGGATCAGATCTGAACCGTCTCACTCCGAGTCCTGCTGATATATGCTGGGATTAGACCCACCCTGTGGGCGGACCCGGCTTCACATGTAAACAGCATAGACGCACTTTTTTGATCATTCTGCCACAGGTGAGCGACAGAGATGGGCAACAGGTCCTCGATCCCGAGAGGTGAAGTTGTTTTTTATTCATATTCCTCATTTCTCTTTAGAAAACTGAGTTTATTATATACAACCCATGTAACTTTGAATGCGGTTTCACACCCTGAAGGATAACAGAGCACCTCTGTGTCTGCAGGTGACGCTCTGAGGATCGTGATGATTGGGAAAACCGGTGTCGGGAAGAGCGCTGTTGGAAACACCATCCTGGGTAAAAGGCGCTTTGAGTCCAATGTGAGTTCAGAGTCGGTGACGGCCACCTGTGAGACGGAGCGAGCCAAAGGCCCCAGAAAGATCCATGTAGTGGACACGCCTGGGGTTCTGGACACGTCTAAAAGTGCAAATAGCATAAAGAAAGAAATCGCTAAATGCATTCAGATGTCGTCTCCTGGTCCACACGTCTTCCTGCTGGTGATGCAGATCGGCAGGTTCACCAAAGAAGAAGAAAACTGCGTCCAAGCCTTGGAGAAGCTCTTCGGACCGGAGGCGTCGAATTACATGATCGTGCTCTTCACTCATGGTGACAAGCTGTCTCAACAGGGGACGTCCATCCAGGAGTACCTGCAAGACGGCAACCACAAACTGCGAGAGCTGCTAAACCGGTGCGGTAACCGCTTCCACGTCTTTGACAACACGAACAGGAAGAGCAGATCTCAGGTGGTTCAGCTGATCAAGAAGATCGATGAGATGGTGGCGGCCAACGGAGGGACGTACTACAGCGATGATATGTTCGAGCAGGCCGAGAAAATGCTGCAGAAGCAGGAGACAAGAGAGACAGAGCAGCTTCCCGCCTTCCCCTTCATGAACGAGCTGCTGCACAAGGTGATCGTGTTCCAGGCCATGCTGGCTGCAACTCGGGACCGCGCCAGTGACCCGGACTACAACCTGTACCGGAGCTCCTCTAACAGCTGACTCTGTGCTCTAGAGCCACAAAGAAACTGGACAAAGTGCCATTAATTCTTCAGTCGTTAATGAGCTGTATAACGGTAATTAGCTGGAACTTCAGCTGCCTTAATTTTGACATAAAATAGAAAAAGTGACTGATTAATCTCTTAAATGCATCAGAAACAGTTATGTTTGTGTGAAGGTTCTGCTTTCAGAGAGCTGGAGGTTAAACAGCTGCTGACCTGATGTTACATGTTGTGAACATAATCAACATTTTGATCCCGAGCAGCTGCTGCTCACACATTCAATATTAAACTCTCTTTTCTAGTGGTTCGAATCAGGGTTGCGTCAGGAAGGGCATCCGGCGTAAAACACGTGCCAAATGTCAACATGCGGAGTCGTCAGTCGCTGTGGCGACCCCTAAACGGGAAAAGCCGAGAGTGACTTTCTTTCTTTCTTTTCTGTGTCTATTGTAAAGTCAGGGGCATGTTTCTGTATAGAGGAAATCATTCAGACAAAACATATAAACGCTGTCATGTTATATCAGATGTTTCCATGGTGTCGATGGGAAAACGCACAGTCACATACTGAACTGTCTCAGTGACGCTTTCAATGCTGAACTCAACATCAGCGCTGATGAAAACCTGCTAAACAGCCTGTGCTGCCGTTAGCCTCATCTTTTCCAATATGCATCATTGACTACACACTTTCTTCAGAGTGTTGCCACTAGAGGAGTGGCCCTGTTCAAAAGTTTTAAGTTTACCCCTATTCTGAATAAAAGCATGAATGTCCTTGAATTTTAATAGCTGAAATAGCTGAAAGTATGCTGAAGTTGAATTTCCCCAATCATTTGAATGGGGCAAGATTTTCAAAATAAAGCTAAATAACAGTTTATCCCTGTTGCCACTTTCATCATGGACACAACACACTGTGTGAGAGCTGCATCATACATGTTGACAACACAGAGGAGGCCGCCGCTCCTCAAGCGTCAAGATAAGAAGCTGGAGTGGGCAAACGAAGAGAGGAGTCGGCAGGAACATGAAAATGTTCAGTCATCTTTACTGGCCTTTGACTCGGATACAGAGGCTCAGCGTGTTTGTAAGGCAACAGGAGAAGAAGAATAAGCAACAGAAATGTGTGGTTTCAGACCAGGAAAGGGAACAGACAATTTATAAACCTAGACTTTATGGTAGAAGAGCGTTTAGTGTGACATATAAAGGGGTGGGGGGCTGGGGATTGGGGTGGTATCAGAATCACCCCCAATGGTTTGTGTGATTAAAGCCTATTAAATCAACCGACCACACAGGTCATGACCTCTGCGTCTGTAATTCAAGGATCAACTGGTATAGCAGCATCTCCTCCCTGGACTCAGTGTGCGGGGCAGAGCAACATGTCCTGCTGCATCGCACAGAGTCAGGGCCAAGCTGCAGCCAACATTCACCTGGGGACCAACCATCAGAGGCTAAGGGTTGGCATTGTCACATGACTTACAGACCCACCTCCACCCAGCTACCTGCCGTCAGGGAAACACCCCAGCCCAACTATGAGACCCTGTCTCACGTCCCACATGGTGGTCAATGATCGCATCTGATCAGCCTCCGGTTCACTCGCTGACTGCTGTCATTAGTGATGGGCAGTAGAATTATTTGTGAGGTCAAACAATCAAATCAATTTAAGTCAGTTATTCAGTCAGTTCTGACGCTATCACGTGCCGTCCAGCCTGATCACAAGATGTGACAGCTGTGCATGCATCTACTGTTACTGTCTTTTCTCGACTTCCATCAGTCCTTTTGCAGCAGTAGCTGCATCGTTGTACTTTTTCTTAGTTCGCCCTGTAACTATCTTTCATGAAGGCACCACGTATTCACAGTGGACAAACTCCTTTGGCCTTTGAAAGCCCTTGATGACTCTCAGAGGAAGTACATCAGCTGAAACCACTCATGTCACCAGAGCAGTCTTTTGTCCCTGTTTGTGCAGACAGCTGCCCCAACCGGAGGAGTCAGTGACTTCCAGTAAAAGGTTCCTGCTCACGTGACAGCCAAAATACATGAAGAGCCAGTAAGCTGTCACCATGCAGTGTTATGTGAACCAAGAGCAGCAGCAGCACCCAGGCATAGGATTCAAGGATTCAAGATTTTTATTTGCCATTTATGCATAAACAGACAGTCTAGGCATATAGATCTCCTTTGGAGTCAGGTAGGGAGTCAAAAGCTAGAAAGAACATTTAGTCTTAAAATAAAAAAGTTACATAAAGGCGACATTAAGCATTAAAACCGCAATACACAAAAACAGAGTAATAGTATTTCCCACAGTGAAGTTCAAACATTGCACTTAGTAATTCACATGGTGGAGTTGGATATGGCATTACACTTGGTGAGGTAGTGAGGGGTTATAACATACTAAAACAGTTTATATTCAGACCTGTTTCCAGTGCTTGGTGGAGAATGTCCTGCTATTATTCAGGTCCCCCAAGAGAACACTGTTGATGAGATGCTCTTACAAACATACCTTGTGGAATATTTGTGTTTTATTATTGAGCATGTCTAGTAAGGGGTTATTGCACATATATGCTCACATTTTTGTATTTACCATCAGTGTTACTGGGGCAGGGGAAAAAGCTGTTGTAAAGTCTAGTTCTGTGTGTGATGATACTGTCC
>NW_018128205.1:373088-386408 GCF_001952655.1 Monopterus albus | reverse complement strand
GGCCTCCCTGTCGGCCGGTGTGGGGTTACCATACCAGACTGTGATGCCAGTGAGGATGCTCTCTACCAGTCCTCTATAAGGACACAACTGCAGAGCCACATCCACCCTCTCTGCTGCTTATCTTCTCTACCTACGCAGTCCAGGTAGGGTGCACCTGGACAGGTGCACAGGCAAGTAAAGTCTATTTGATGTCATTTGTTGTTGTGAAGCACTTTGTAACCATGTTTTGACAAGTGCTTAGAGAAATCAGATGTATTATTATTATTTATATATCATCTTCCTCCTACACATTGCATCACAAAAGTAAAAATACACAACTATATATCTTGGAAAACAGCAGCACAATCCTAGAAACTACAACAGAATAGAGCCATTTTCTTGAGCTGCTTTATAAAACTGTCCACGGTCCACAGGTGGCCGGTGTGTCACAGGGCTGGACCACAGGGACAGACGGCCCCTCAGGTTAGTCTGCAGCCAAGCTCACTGCAGGTCTGTGCACTCTGGAATCCCCCTAGGCACAGGGAGAACCAGCAGGCTGCCACCTGGAAACTTGTTGCTGTGAGGCCACAGTGCTAACCACTGCACACTTGTGCTACTGTGTGAAGAGCCTGTGACTTCCTGTAGAAAATCCCCTGAATACTTCGCACCACATCAGATATTTTTCTGCTGAGCCGCCTTTTGTGGTAGAAACAAGTAATGTCACCCCAGATCCACACCAGGCCAGGCATGCTGGGTAACTGCAGTCAGCCCTTTGTTATGAGACACGCCATCACCCATCAGATCAAATTCACCTTCTGAGAACAGGCGTGCTTTTCTTGACAGGTTCTTTTCTTGACAGGTTCTTTTCTTGGCAGCTAATCTTTTCCTGGCAGCAGTTTCTTTCCTGGCTGCTGTTCCTTTCTCGGCAGGTGTTCCTTATCAGAAGTCACTCTAAAAAAATCACCCTAACACCGTCCCTGCCCTGAGCAAGTATGAGACAAGAATAGATTTACAGACGCCCGGTTTGATGACAAGAGCCACGGTTTAAGAACGGTGTGTGCTGGAAGCAAAGATGCTCCAGAAAACAGGCTGTAATACACAAACGGTTTTCTCTGGGGCTTCATTATCCTACTGTGATATTTGCACTTTGTCTGTTCCAAACCCGGTCCTGTGGTTTCACCAGGTTAACACATCCAGAACCAGGAGGTACACTACTGTGCACAGCAAAGATTTCATCCATTCATCATCTGAATCATTAATAATGAGTTCATAAGACTTCAGCAACAATCGAGAGCACAGACAAAGCAAACTGACTTTTTTAATTCAAATGAACAAGTGCAATACTACGTACAAACTCTTTGACATTTAGTGAAACCTGTTGCCTCTGTCCAGACTCTCCCACCTTCAACATCACAGCTGAACATATCACAAATGGCACACACACACCTGATGATACGTCAGCTGCAGGAAGTCACAGGTGAGCATCTGTGATGCTTCAGATTTTCACAATAGAATCACCAGTGACCCCTGCTGGTTGCTGCAGCTGTGATCAAACTGCCCTGACATGAAGGCGAAAACTTCCTGCTAGTTCACACAATAAGAGTTCTGTTATGATCACTGAGGAGGTACTTTCACAATAAGAGTCCTGTTATGATCACTGAGGAGGTACTTTCAAAATACAAATCCTGTAATTCTCACTGAGGGAAGGCATTCATGTTCAGAGTGCTGTTGTGAGCAGTGGGACAGTAAAACAGGTCCTTCAAACTTCACAATAAAAAAGGTTTACAAACAAAAGATCACTGTCAGGATCAGCTGACAGGAGGTAAAAGCACAGTTAGATTTGCTGTTTTGTTGCTGACTAATTTTGGACACATCTGAATTTTCTGAACTTAGTGAGAGTCAGATTTTTATAGATTGACACAAATATTATTGTAGTTATGTCAGGAGAGATTCAGCTCAATGTTCTGGAGCACTGGGCCCTAAGAAAGACAGTAAAAACACAAAGTTAATAAGAGTTTATACTTATCTCTGGATAGGTTTTGGTCTATATATTTTACTTTGAAAGGTTTTCAGTTAAGCAGCAAATGCAGCAATATAATAAAAATATATAAGAATATAATAAGAGAATGTATGCTGCATGGGAGCAGCATGTGCAGCAGTCAACAGTCAATGTGCAATTATGCATTTCTGTATTATTATTCAGCATGTCTAGTAAGGAGTTATTGCACATATTTTCCTCACATTTTCATATTTGCCATCAGTCTTACTGCGGCAGGGGAAAAGCTGTTGTAAAGTCTTGTTCTGTATGTGATGATACTGTTCGCCCTGCTGTGCCTGAGGCTGTAGGTGCAGTTTTTGTGTCTGAGCAGGGAGTGAGCTGGGTGGCGTGGGTCTCTGAGTATGTTTTCTGCCCTTTTACGACAGCGTTGTGTGTACAGTGTATCCTTGTGAAGCACTTTGTAACCATGTTTTGACAAGTGCTTAGAGAAATCAGATGTATTATTATTATTTATATATCATCTTCCTCCTACACATTGCATCACAAAAGTAAAAATACACAACTATATATCTTGGAAAACAGCAGCACAATCCTAGAAACTACAACAGAATAGAGCCATTTTCTTGAGCTGCTTTATAAAACTGTCCACGGTCCACAGGTGGCCGGTGTGTCACAGGGCTGGACCACAGGGACAGACGGCCCCTCAGGTTAGTCTGCAGCCAAGCTAACTGCAGGTCTGTGCACTCTGGAATCCCCCTAGGCACAGGGAGAACCAGCAGGCTGCCACCTGGAAACTTGTTGCTGTGAGGCCACAGTGCTAACCACTGCACCCTCGTGCTACTGTGTGAAGAGCCTGCGACTTCCTGTAGAAAATCACCTGAATGCTTCGCACCACATCAGATATTTTTCTGCTGAGCCGCCTTTTGTGGTAGAAACAAGTAATGTCACCCCAGATCCACACCAGGCCAGGCATGCTGGGTAACTGCAGTCAGCCCTTTGTTATGAGACACGCCATCACCCATCAGATCAAATTCACCTTCTGAGAACAGGCGTGCTTTTCTTGACAGGTTCTTTTCTTGACAGGTTCTTTTCTTGGCAGCTAATCTTTTCCTGGCAGCAGTTTCTTTCCTGGCTGCTGTTCCTTTCTCGGCAGGTGTTCCTTATCAGAAGTCACTCTAAAAAAATCACCCTAACACCGTCCCTGCCCTGAGCAAGTATGAGACAAGAATAGATTTACAGACGCCCGGTTTGATGACAAGAGCCACGGTTTAAGAACGGTGTGTGCTGGAAGCAAAGATGCTCCAGAAAACAGGCTGTAATACACAAACGGTTTTCTCTGGGGCTTCATTATCCTACTGTGATATTTGCACTTTGTCTGTTCCAAACCCGGTCCTGTGGTTTCACCAGGTTAACACATCCAGAACCAGGAGGTACACTACTGTGCACAGCAAAGATTTCATCCATTCATCATCTGAATCATTAATAATGAGTTCATAAGACTTCAGCAACAATCGAGAGCACAGACAAAGCAAACTGACTTTTTTAATTCAAATGAACAAGTGCAATACTACGTACAAACTCTTTGACATTTAGTGAAACCTGTTGCCTCTGTCCAGACTCTCCCACCTTCAACATCACAGCTGAACATATCACAAATGGCACACACACACCTGATGATACGTCAGCTGCAGGAAGTCACAGGTGAGCATCTGTGATGCTTCAGATTTTCACAATAGAATCACCAGTGACCCCTGCTGGTTGCTGCAGCTGTGATCAAACTGCCCTGACATGAAGGCGAAAACTTCCTGCTAGTTCACACAATAAGAGTTCTGTTATGATCACTGAGGAGGTACTTTCACAATAAGAGTCCTGTTATGATCACTGAGGAGGTACTTTCAAAATACAAATCCTGTAATTCTCACTGAGGGAAGGCATTCATGTTCAGAGTGCTGTTGTGAGCAGTGGGACAGTAAAACAGGTCCTTCAAACTTCACAATAAAAAAGGTTTACAAACAAAAGATCACTGTCAGGATCAGCTGACAGGAGGTAAAAGCACAGTTAGATTTGCTGTTTTGTTGCTGACTAATTTTGGACACATCTGAATTTTCTGAACTTAGTGAGAGTCAGATTTTTATAGATTGACACAAATATTATTGTAGTTATGTCAGGAGAGATTCAGCTCAATGTTCTGGAGCACTGGGCCCTAAGAAAGACAGTAAAAACACAAAGTTAATAAGAGTTTATACTTATCTCTGGATAGGTTTTGGTCTATATATTTTACTTTGAAAGGTTTTCAGTTTAGCTTCCTGTTGAGTGTTTATTTTTTTCTTTAACCTGTTTTAATTCATTTAAATGTTAAGAACTTATTTCAGGATAGTTTTAGCATGATTCAAAAAGAAATCAAGACAAGCAAATATAAAAAAAATCAATGTTAACACTATTCACTGTTTTGACTCGTGTTCGTTTAGATCTGATTGCTTCCACAGAGGAGGTAGACTGTGATTTGAGTTTCAGATTCACCTTAAAGTGGCTGTGTTGAGAATCAGGTCTGTAGTTGTGTACTTCGCGTTGTTGTTTCAGTCTAGTGTGTGTGATGTGGAGAAATCGAAGCTCCACCAGGAGCAGATGCTCCAGACCTGCAGGAACCACCATGTGATGAAAAGTCTTCAAACTGATGTCTGGTCTAGGTGAGGAGCTCCGCCCTGGTCCACAGGTGCGTTGCTCAGTCAGAGCCTTCTAAAAGGTGCGGCCACCACTCCTGATTGGGCGGAGCGTCCCGTGACATCAGCAGTTATGCCTACGCGCAGGTGTGTCAGTCAGTATCCACAGTCCTGCTCCATCACAGCTGAGACGACGGTGTTGCTGTGCACTGCTGTTCCTCTTCTCGGTTTACACTCTGACCATTCATCACCACCCCTCCCCCTGCACCCACACCCATCCCAGCATCCTTAGCAAGCGGGGACACCTGGCTTTGCCGACCTCTCTCTGCCGACCCGGGGAGGAGGTGTCTGCCCGAGGACGAGGAGGGCCAGGACGGGGGTTGGAGTCTGGAGGCAACGCAGCGTGGGCTGGGGCTGATGGAGGACAGCGTCTGCTGGCTGCCGTTCAGGAAGGATGAGGAGTTGGAGCCCTGGTGGCAGCGGTAGTTGTAGTATGCCTGCCAGCCCTGACGCTTCGTCTTCCAGCGGCAGCGCAGGATCCGGATGAAGGCCTGAGGACACAAAAGCTGTTAGTCCAACAGGTGACAGTACCGACTCCATGCAGACACAGGAGAGCTTCACATTAGAGCCGCTGCTTCCCTCAGGCTCTGTTTACCTCACAGCCTCTCAGCTCAGAGTGTGGATGGCTTACACTGATGGGGACCTGCAGGGTGGGTCCATGATCCTGGAAAGTACTGGAGTACTAGTATGAGCAGGAGTACTACCTGTTTGAACTCGCGGCTGTAGCAGGGGTAGATGATGGGGTTCAGGCAGCTGTTGAAGTATCCCAGCCAGAAAATGACTTTAAAGCAGGTTTCAGGAGGACGGAGGCGGCTGTTGAACGAGCCTGACACACAGAAATAAACAACTAAGTAAACAGATAAATAAACAAACAAACTGGTATCAAGCTGCAGGGCCATGTACTTTCTAGACAAACTGCCTCGGGTGCTAAAACCAGCTGAGACTAGCGAGGAGTCACGGTTCAACTGGGACCTGAACCGTGACGTTGTTGTAAAAGTCTTTGTTATTTGTTGCCATTTAATCATCGTTATCTGAGATGTGATTAAAAATAAATGTAACTTGTCAGTTTGTGAATGTGTTCATTTACAAAACATCAGTTTCCCTGTGACATGGACAGACATCCCATCTGCCTCTAGTTGCCAGGATGAGAACCAGCAGGGCAAACAGAAGCTGAGGAGGAAGCAAAATGAGGATGTTTCACTGCTCACAATCGTTTCTCTCTTACCAAGCGTGACAGACACAGAGAACAAACTGAACCTCGGCAGAACATCTGCCACACATCTGTTTCTGCATCCATCACCTTCTTTCAATTCAATGTGATTTACACTCCTTGTTTACTTTTTTCTGTTTCCTCTCCTCTCTCTTCGCCTTAACTCCTTGTTTCCTCTCCTTTAACCTAGTTTCCTTCTCTTACTCATCTTCCCTAAACTTCTGTCCTTCTTTCTGTCTCCTCTCATCTCCTTTGGTTTCTTTTTCCTCTCTTTTCCTCTCTCCTTGTTTCCTTCCTCCTCCACTCCTCTCCTCTGTCCTCAAAGGTGCCGTCCTGTGGAGGAGGCCACTTATCTGTAGGATGTAGGAGGTTTAGTGAGGACTCGGGAGGATTCCGTGGATCAGGTTTTTGATGCTCTTTAGAAAACAGGTGCCTGAGCAGGTGGATTATTTCTTCCTGAACATGGACTTGTAAGGCCATCCTGTGCCTTGGGCTGCTGCCTTTGACTATATATGAAGAATTTGAAACCTCATCTAAACATGTGGCATCTGCCCACCATGCTTGACTGTCCCATAAAAACCAGGTATGTCCAAGTTTGGTGATTGATTTAATGAGATGAAGCCTGCAGAAACCCTGGAGGACAAACTGCAAACTGCAGGGATCTCACACTAAGTGTTTTACAGTGTCTTATTCTGTCCCTGCTGTGGCTCCAGTGACTGACAAATACCTATCAGTGGCCCCTGCACTGACATCAGTGACTGTGGGCGATGCAGAGAAGGTGCTGTGCAGAGGCTGATGACCTCTGCCCCCTGGTCTGCTCCCAACTTAATGAGAACCGGTCCAGTGGAGCCAGTTGGGCCCTGGTGTCAAACAGTGTTGTAACACAGTGACTGAGAGACATGTTCAAACTGTCACCATGTATTTTCCAGCATGTGCCATGTTACCAATTTATTTACCCCTCATGTGCGATAACGAGGGTGCAACTGATGAGGACGAAGCAAAGTCTTCGCTTTTTACACTGTCTGAGGTAAAGGAGGCCTCCTGTGTTTCCTGAGGAGGAAACCTGCACCCCGGTGCAGTGGAGGGTGGGGGGTTAATAGCTGATGGACAACAGTGGAGATCTATGGCATAGAGCAAAGAGCTGGACCAGGGTCTGGTCTTACACACATTACGGTGAGGACACCACATTCGGGGTTGGTGGGGAGTAACACAGATTTGCAGCTTTTACATTCAAAATGTTGTTTCCACGTGAAAATCTCTGGGCTCCTGTGATTCCTGCTCTGCAGAGGATGAACCTCCAGAGTATAATGACCTTCAGTCCACAGGCCCATGTTGGTCTGACACACCAGGGGGTGTGTTGTGGCTGTGACGAGCTATGCAGTCTCTGGATCCACTGTTACTCAGCACCGAGTAGCCCAGAGACGCAGTGCTGCTTGGAGCTGAGTCACGATCTGCACTGCGTCCTCAGTAAATCAGCAGTGAGGACAGGCTGCCCCCCTCCCCCATTTAGAGAGGACTTGTCTTAATTTAATGTGTCTGCATGACTGCCTGTCTTTGCTGGTTCACAGCTGCAGACAAGCACAGTCAGCCTCCTGACACAGAACATCACAGGCGAGATTCAGTCGCCTCTGGGAAAATGCTGCACATTCACTCACACAAACATCAGCCCGATGATGTTTAAGAAGATAAATGAAGGTGTTGCAGTGACAGCGGCCCAGGCTGGGCAGCATTACTGGGAGACTAGTCAGTGTCATTAACCTGCTTTATTATAGTCGTCCTCAAATTTATTCTGTTTATTGTTCAGCTCATGTGCTGCTGTTATGACAGTGTGTGTGCTGCAGACAACAAGGAGCTGAAGCTGTGCACACGTTTTGCAGTTCTGACTTTAAAAGATGACGCTTCATAAACAGGTTTTATCTGTTGTTGGTAAAAGTGTAGGAGGTTGATCTTTCACTGAGTCTGAACGACAAATCCATCACAGAGAATCCAGGAACAACCACCGTGGTTAACGTCCTGCTCTAGGCTGCCTATGTGTCACTGTGAGCCCTGAGTAATGCCGGCAGCAGACTGGCTGATGACACAGGACCTGAAGGCCATCAGTCACAAGTTAACCCTTTGTGTCAGGACAGTTTAAATCAAAACACATGGATTGTTTCTGATCGGTGGCGTGGATTTAGACATGAGGTTTTTAAGGATTTTCAATTATGTTTTCAAGGCAGTTGGAGTTTAAAGGAAGGAGGCACCAGATTCTTATGGTCTACGATGTAAGAGCCCGGTGTGTTGCTTTACCATCAGGCCACTTGGTGTAAAACCAGTCTGTGCTCTCAGAACAGCCGCGACTGTGACATTGTAGAGACAGTGGAGCGTCGCTGTGTCCATGGCCGGGCTGAGCACTGTGTAAAACAACTGTGTTCTTACATGTTACGCTTGTGCAAAACTCTGCTGTTGTACACATGGTAACTGTTTGTCAGACAGACTTACACATGATCTGTTTGTCACACGTCAGGATTTGTTCTGTTTTTCCAGACTCTGTATGGAATATATCAGGGCTGCAGTTGACCACTGTTTTCATTATCAATAATATTTTGATTGATCATCTAAATTGTATCTGTCATAAATAACAGCCTGTATAAATAAAGAAGTGCTTATGCCACTGAAACAGGTTACAGGTGACCTGACTAGTGGATGTCTCAGAGCTGAAGCCAATTTAAACACTGGCCCTGAAGAAATAATAAGTCTTGTCTGGTTTTATACCCGAGTTAGAAACGCCTGAGCTGCCGGAGGCTCGCCAACAGTGGCTGTTTCCTTCTGCAGGGTTACTTCACTGCAGCACAGCTTTGTGTCAGAGCCCAATGTTCTGCAGATTTCTCTCCAGCTTTGCTGTGTTACTGCAATAACAAAGCATGTGGCACACAGAAATAGGACCCGATGGTTGAGAGGAGACCATAGGTCACGGCCTGTAAGGAAAGTGACCAAAGTTTTTCAGCTCCAGTGTTTTTTAATATTACCTTTACTTTACTGGGAGACCTTCATTGAGATTATAAATCTCTTACTTTTTAATGTTTGTTCAACATTTTTTACAGTTGGAACGCCAGTTCAAACTCGAACATGAATGAAAGGTGAAGACATTGCACACGTACCAATGGGCAGAACCAGGAAGAAGGGCAACCAGCAGAGGATGAACATGCCCACCACCATGCCCAGCGTCTTGGCCGCTTTCTTCTCTCTGGAGAACTTGAGCAATTTGACGGAGAGCGTGCTGCGTCCGGCCGAGGCCCCGGTGCACAGCTCATGAACCTGCTGGTTCCTGCAGTGGATCCTCAGGGTGAGCTCGTTGGAGTCTTCCTGGCACTCCTTCATCATGCCAGCCTCCAGGTTCCTAGTGGTGCGCTTCGCCACAATGTAGACTCGGCAGTACATGGCCAAGATGACGGCCAGAGGGATGTAGAAGGAGCCGAGGGAGGAGAAGAGGGTGTAGAAAGGCTCCTCTGTGATCTGGCACTTGGTGTCGTCCTGCAGGAGGGGCGACAGTTTAACCACATGGAAGACAGGGTCAAAACTTTAATCTAGTTTTATTTCAAGCATGGGGGCAATTCTAGAGCTGCAACAATTAGTCAGTTAATCGATTAGTCGACTAAACAGCAGCTATTTTCATAATCGATTCACCATTTCGCTCATTCTTCAATCAAGAACAATTGACAGATTTTCTCAGCTGACGGCTTCAGCGATGCAGAAGTTTTAGCACCTGTGATGGCGGCTGCTTCCAGCCAAGCAGCGGGCCGATGGAGATGACGATGGCGAGGATCCAGACGGCCAGCATGGCAAGCAACGCCCGTTTCTCAGTGACGATCATCTGGTACTGCAGCGGGTAGCGAACACCGATGTATCGGTCGATGGAGATGACGCACAGGGACATGATGGACGCTGTGCAGCAGAGGACATCCACTGCTGCCCAGATATCACAGAAGATCCGACCAAACACCCAATAGTCCAGAACCTGCAGAGATGGGAAGAGCCTGAGCCTGCAGTCCTCTGCAGTAATAAAGCACCAGCATAAGCACCAGTACAAGTCAGTAACTTTATTAATGGTCAATACATCACTAATGTTTTATAGATGATAAGGCTTCAGATCTCTCTGTGACTATCCTCCATTTTCCCTCCTTCACTTCTTTCCTGTGCCTGCGTCCTACCCTGTTTGTCCCCATCACACATTTCTTCTATGGCTGCAGCAAATGCTGATTTTAATTATTGATTAATCTGTCAGCTCAAGTTTTGATTCAGTCAGCTATGACAAACGTCCAGCCCAGTTTCCCAAAGCACAGGATCACGTCTTTAAATGTCCTGCAAAATCCAAAAACATTTACAGCACAATGGCAGAGAAAACTCCGACCACCATCGTGAGTTTGGCTTTTTATTTTGATAAATGACTAAAAATAAATCCTGGTTGTCAAAACTGTGAACTAGTAGCTTCTTGTGGTCAGATTAATTGTTTCAATGATATTTTATTCATTTTTATGTCTGTCACCTTCCTTTTTCTTTAGGGTTCCCTCTTCTTTCCATCCTTCCTCCCTCTTTCCTTTGCTGCTGTTTTGCTACTTTCCCTGATTTTTAAAAAAATATTTTCCTTATTTTGTTAATCCATTCCTGTCAGTTCAGTTTTTGATTAGATGATTAATCATTGTCTGTATAATAATAATAAACGGTTTCCCATAGTCCAGCGCGTACTTAGTTTATGATATAAAATAGAGAACAGCTATTTGAGAAGTAGGAACTGTCAGGTGTTTGGCTTTTTCTTTGATAAATGACTCAAATTAATTTTGTTTGTCAAAACTGTAGACTATTCATTTCTTGTCATGACCAGTTGTTCAAAAACTGATTCTCTTCATTTTTATGCCACTTCTCTTTTTTTCTTGTTGTTTTCCTTTAAAACCTAAATAAACCTCCACTTTGAACTCCATAAAATCAGCGATAACTGGCTGCTACCGGACCGGGCTCTCCCCCACTGACCTCCCGGGTGGCGGACACCGGCAGCACGGTGGTTCCCAGCAGCAGGTCGGCGATGGCCAGGTTGATGATGAAGTAGTTGGTCGGGATCCGCAGGTGCCGGTTACAAACCACCGATAGGATCACCAGAATGTTCCCCACGATGGCGAACATGATGAAGGAAGCCAGCACCATGCCCACCGGCACCGCCCGGCCTAGGTCCAGCGGGGCGGCAGCGCCATACTGGCCGCGGTGCTGGAACCCGTCGCTGCGGTTGGAGGAGTTGAAGCCCGGCAGCAGCGACTGCGTCCCGGCGTAAAGGTCCGCGAAGGAGTCGTTAGTCCACAGGCTCATTGTGGACCACAGTGTGAGATGCGCTTTCTTCACAGAGGTTTTTAATGTACATGTGGCCCCAAAATGTAATTAAAACACTACTTTCTGGGAAAAATTACGAAAAGTGCCTTTCTCTCAGTTTGTCTCTTCACTATGTTTCAGTGGAAGCTTGCGGTCTTCGCGGCTCCGTAATGTTTAAAAAGCCAAGTAATTTTCGGTAAAAACCAGTTAAAACAGAGTAACACTGTCCTGGTTCGCGGTTAAAACCCAGGTATGAGAGGAGCACTTCCTGCCCGGTGTGCGCCGCGGAGCAGCGGCAGGTGGAGGCTCGGTTCCGGTCGGTGTGCGCGGACGGTCAGAGAGAGTACCGCAGGCCGGTGGAGCTCCTCCTCGGCTTGATACGCGGATTCACTGGCGGAAAGCAGACCTGCGAGTGCTTTTATGGTCCAAGTGTTTAATGTGGGAAAGTTCCGAGTGAATAAGAGGAAAAAAAAAGAAAAGACACAAAGTGGTGCATCCTGCACTCACAGAGGGAGAGAGACACTGGGGTGCTGCGTACCCCCCATCTGCCTGCCTGCCTGTCTGTCTGTCTGTCTGGATCCTACAGTATACCAGGTTGTACAGCACGGTGGCCCTGAGAAGCTACACATATGATTTTACATATAGATCATTTTTTACATTTCCTGTTTCAGGTGGGATCATGGCAGTGCTGTCCGGTCACACCATTCTGTATAAAAGGCACAAAGCCAAGATGGGGGGTGTATTTTGGCAGCAGCAGAACTGCAGCGTCTGGCTCTGCTCCACGTGTTAATCCTAAGGAAAATCCAGAACAGCAGCAGACTTAATCTTTAAGGTCTCTATGATGATGTCAAATAAATATAGTCTCTTCCATTGGAGAAAATCAGTTAGTGTTTCTGTCCATCTGTTAAATTCATCAGAAACATAACACCTCCCTAGACCACACAGTTCAGATCCAGGGAGAAACTCTACATGTGTGTGATATGAGGCTAGTCTGAAGTCTCTTCCAGTCAAAGGCCCCAGCGCCAGGTGATATCAGTAGACTGCGGGTGGGTGCAATCTATTTTCAGACCAGTTAGAAATGTGCACCATGCTGTTGGCCGCAGGACAACGATAACCCCCTGTTGATGTACTGTTACAGCCAATCAGAGAGCGGAGCCTCAGGTGGGCGGACAAGTTTCCACTGATTTGGTTTGTTGTGACAGACTGGACTATCAACTGGACAACCACCCCATAGGCCCCATGTTCACTTTATGGTGCTACAGAGTTTAGCCACAAATTTGCACTGAAGTAGAAAATCAGATGTAACTGGTCCATCGGTGATTCTTCAGTGTTTAGCAAAAATAGAGAAAAATGTCCATCATTAACACCAAAATTATATGTTCAAACAGTTCGAGTTTGTCTGACCAACCATCAAAAACCCCAACATGTTGAGCTCAGAAACCCGAGAATCCAGCTTATACCATACGAGATGAGTCTGGCCATGGATCATGGAGTCATTTCCTCAAAACAACCACACTGGCAGGGGCTCATCTCCTTAAAGCTTAAAATCTTAAAATCCATCTTAAGAGTTCAAGGAGTTTCATAGAAACAATAATAGATTAAGACGCGTTTTTAGATTTCTTTGGACCTATTCCTATCAGAAAGCTAAGCACTAACTGCTGATATGCTACCATTAGCCAAAAACAAAGCCCTAGAGCTAGCAGGCCTTGTATAACCTGCCTGTTCACGTTTCAAATCGATTTTCCCCACTCAGTGACACACCCGCTGAGAAAACAACTCTGGTAATCGGAGACTCCATAGTCAGAAACGTGAAGCTAGAGACACCGGCGGCCATAGTCAAATGTTTTCCTGGGGCCAGAGCGGGCGACATTGAATCCTATTTGAAGCTGCTGACTAAGGATAAGCGTAAATACAGTAAGGTTGTTATTCACGTCGGCACTAATGACTCCCGACTTCGCCAGTCGGAGGTCACTAAAATTAATGTTGAGTCGGTGTGTAACTTCGCTAAAACAATGTCGGACTCCGTAGTTTTCTCTGGACCCCTACCCAATGTGACCAGTGATGACATGTTTAGC